>NC_091824.1:133515134-133737634 GCF_038994185.2 Dermacentor albipictus
CGGTGTGCATCAGAGAGTAAATGGGAATAGCCAATATTCTAATTGGCATAAAGAGAAAAAAGTGGAGCTGGGCAGGCCATGTAATGCTTAGGTTAGATAACCGGTGGTCCATTAGGGTTACAGAACCGGTGCCAAGGGAAGTGAAGCGCAGTCGAGGGCGGCAGAAAGCTAGGAGGGTGATGAAGTCAGAAAATTTGTAGGTGCAAGTTGGAATCGGCTATCACAAGGCAGGAGTAATTGGAGATGACAGGGAGAAGTTTTCGTCCTGCAATGGACATAAAAACAAGCTGGTGATGATGATGATGAAACCACCGCTTTGAAAGTGGCCACTCTTATAAAAAAAAAAGCCGCAGTTTCACCCGAAAGGCGAAGCATCGATTGCGACAGCAAATGAGTGGACAGCTATACAAAGTAAGAATAGTAGTTTTATCGACTGTACACACTTGTGAACATTCCCTTACTAACTAAATTAGCAAGCATGGTGGCACGCACGCACAAGAAAATATTAACACAGTTCACTCGATGTCCGCGGAAACTCGATGTTAAAGCACTGGAGTGAGGAAGCGCGGCAGCTGCGGCGAGCGAATTGACCTTCGTGCTGTCTCTTGCTTCAATGCGAACTAAGAGGCGAAAACACAGTGCACACGAAGCTATCAGCACTAGGCGCACTCTGTGATGAAAATAGGAAATTCACAGGCGCAAGTTGGAATGGGTTGGCGCAAGACAGGGTTAATTGGTGATCGCAGTGCCTTATTCCTGCAGTCGACATAAAATAGGCTGCCGTTGCCGCTTGCTTGCTTGTTTGTTTGTTTGTTTCTTTGCTGCTGCTTATGATAATAAGGATGGTAATCAGGTGGAGAGTGTGCAGATTTATGTAGGTGGTCGTCTGTAATCTTTGCAACGTGGTTGCCTTCGATGCAATCTTGTATGGTGGGTTGCCACTTTGATGATGCGTCCTGGATTTTTATGTCATTTTGTAGTACTCGAAACGCACTTAGTGGCTGCTTTTCACGGTTTGTGAAGACACAACGGTCTATGTCAAATTAGCGTAAATTTTCTTCAAAGCTGGCTGCCAAGAATATAATCAAACCACTCTCATAAAGTTCTGCATGCATCTAATATATCCGCGGCGAACATATTACGTAATCACTTTTTAAGTAAGTGGGAGCCGGATTGGAGGCAATGTTCAATATAACGTGCACTGGGTCGCAGCAGGATATCCGCCTGAGACCCATTGTACAATTTCGTAGGCGCAGACACGTTCATAACACGTCTAGAAATGTTTAGGCTGCGCTCATCGCTGCCATGATACTTAAAAACATGGCAGCGGTGAGCACAGCCTAAACCTTTCGCGTAAACCAACAAGCCGTTGAGAGGCTCAACCGCATTTTGGAGTTGCCTTAAAGTCAGCGAAACAACGGCTTTTCGCTTGTCACCCTCTCATATGTAGGAAGCGTAACCTTCGCATGAGAGTTGGTTCCGACTAGGCCAGGGCTAGCACTCGCTCATTGTGACACCAGGAAAGCTCACCATTGTTAGGGTTGGCGTCTGGCACCACGTGTTGAAAAGAATTTCAACCGACCCCCTCTCACCCTGCCTCATCGAAATGAGGCGTGACTTCCTGATCGCCATGACCATTTCGAGTGTCTGCCGGAAGCCCCGCAGTGTACAGGCCTCTTTTGTGTGTGTATGTGTGGGTGGGTGTGCGAGTTTAGAGAGACCCTTTCCTCGAATTGGACCTAGAGGAGAACTTCCACGAACCTGCAACGCGCAGAAGAGGCGGACAGGCGTGTACAATTCCAGGAGGTGGGACGACCTCTTCCTTGCAGCAGACTCGTTATAACCAGAGGAGGAGGGGCCCTCTTTCTGTGCCGGTCACGTGACGTCGACGGAAGTAAGATCCCGCCCACGATTGTAGAGAGCCTATTTAAGGGGCTCCGAAATGTACTTTTGATCACTTCATGCTCTTCTAATTTTCTTTCACCAACCATTGAATAAACCGTGCAAGTTTCGTACTAGAAATCGTCTCGCCCTTGCTTGGTCGCCATGGTCTACCGGATACCTGCAGCCCGCCGACCACGCCACGCTACCCAATAAGTAACGTCGGTCGAGCTTCATTAGGCAGGAGTCACTACAACTCGGGAGCAGTACGATACACTACCCTGGAGTACGCAGCACTATCTAGGTAAAACTTGTGGTTGTAAGCCTCATCAGTACTGCACGAGCGGGAAAATAGAGCCACTACAGCTACTATGCATCGATTTGAATCGTTTTTCGCAGTTTTCGGGTTGTAGCAACCCTTTGATGTTTTTACGCATGATAAAACACTTTTGTTGAATAATTTTTCAATCAAAACCTAAGTCATTTTTAAAATGAAAATAAAATGTTTCAACAAGTGTCTCCTCTTAATTTCCCTAATTACTTTATATGGTTTCATAATCTTTCTTTAAAGCAAATGTTAGTGATTTGGATGTAATCGAGTTGCATACTGAAAAAGAAATAATCGACACACGCGCAACCAAGTCATTGTTTTTAAAAAGTCAGAATTCTCAATTTAAACTATTTTTTTTTGTACCGAGAATACACAAGACGAGCATTTCTTTACTGAGATTGTACACAGTTTTTGCGTGGGAAGTAACATGTGTACTACGCTGCCTCATCAATGCGTCAATGCCAGATCGTTACTACGTCAGCGTGGATTCCTAGGAAACAGTTCTGAAACCACTGCGGTTTTGAATTATTGGATTTCGACCGGAGGGAAGGTCTAACTGAAAGGTATTCGCTTTGTTATACGAAACCTCGGAAAATTCGCACATTTGTACTTGGGCCTAATGCTCAAGCTGTGAATACTAATATAGCCTGTAACGCGATCAGTAAAAAGAAAAAGACAGGAAGCCTAAGAAATTGAAGAGATAGATCTTACGTCTGCGACCTACAGAGGTAGAAGCGCGCGTATTTGTTCAGCGACGGCTGTCTATCGGCGGCCTGGACATGCGCCAACAGTAATCGACCGATAGAGAAGGTTACAAGATATCTCGGTTACTGACTGTGCGGGTTGAAAGCTCCTGCATAGACAATCTGACCGACACAACGTCAGCATTTTAGCCGGAGTTGCTTCCACGGGCGGGAACGCTATTATTCGGTCGTTCGCAAGGGGAAGAGCAAACGTGAGTCTTCACTTTAACTCTTCTTTGTAACTTTATTGTCTTTCTTTGAGGTATTCCAAAACAAATTGGTTCTTGTCCTGATTCGAAGCACTGTCACCGCTAACTTTGACAGTGTAAAAAACTATCTGGTTATAGCGGTTTGGTATCCAGAGCGTATATTCCCCTGCGAAGGCGCAAATCAGCGATATGTGGGCACAGTTTGGTTAGGTTAAGTTGTCAGAACGGCTTTGTCGGTATTTCTGTACGGAATAAGTGGCTAGCACAAAGCAAGCAACGCGAGTCGTTCGAGGAGCGATAATTTCCTACACTACAGCATGTGCCTTCAATAAGGGCGAAGAGGAAGTGTCACCTGTAGTGTGAAAAACATTTATTTACGTCAATTATTTTTTGAGAAATAGTTTAAATCATACAGTTCATGATTATTCGCTCTGTAAAATATTTTTTTCGTTGCATTCCAACCAACCGTTACTCAACTTCTGTTTCAATTCCTTAACATATACATATTCTCTAATTTCTTATATTTGGGCTACGCCTACCTCGGGCGAAGAACAACTGGCTAAAATTATTCAATAAATATTTACGCTCTTTCTCTCTCTCTCACCCTATTCTTGGCCAGTTGTCCAGCGTGGGTATGTGTCACTGATACGAGACACAAAACTTAATTAAATGTCCTTGCTGGGGTCAAGGGAGGCCACTGATGCGAGGAACTACTATTACTACATACTCAGGTTTCTCATCGTCTACTGACTTTCTCGGTCTTGTTACCTTCCGTTTGTTCAGTGCCGGCACTGCTATTTCATATACAGTATATATTTGTTCTATGTGAATAGGAGCAGCCGGCGCCGCTTAAAGGCGCTAACATCTCTTAAACATCATATATTAAGAAAGCTCATATATGCTACTACTAGCAGTAAAACGAGAGCAAGATGAGAGCAGGAGCCAACGTTTCGACAAGTGGACTTGTCTTCGTCGACAAGCAGCCAATGTCGTCTCGTGGCAGGGATCGCACAGATTCTCAACGAGTGGTTGAGCACGCGCATGCATGTTAAGACGGTTTCACTCGCGCGGTAACAGCAGCGAGAGTGAGGCCTTGGAGAAGACAAGTCCACTTGCCGAACCATTGGCTCCTGCTTTCACCTTGTCCTCGTTTTGCCCATCGTCTTGAATTTCCATCTCCCGCCTTCCCCCTGTTTTCACTACTACTAGTAGTAATAGCAATCCAAGTGTGATCACTACTGTCAACAATAGTGTGTAGCTATCACATTGACTGAGAGAGAGAGAGTAGTGACAAGTTAAAGGCAGAAAGGTTAACCACGTTGAGCCCGGTTGGCTATCCTGCACTGAGGAAGAGAGGAAAAGGCACTGGAAATGAAAGATGAGAACAAGTTTACGGTACGTAGGCACACTAATGAAGCGTTCCTCGTTCCGTGCATCCCAAGATGTATCCGCCTTCGCAATGGCGTCGGAACCAAGCGCACAGAAAGGAGAAGAGATGGAGAGAGTGGTTGAGAGACGAATGTAAGATAGCTGACGCGGTAGATATTGGCCGTGTGGACTAGTGTTACTATATATGGCTCTCTAACGAGGGCATCTGGTCGGCGCGACCCTACGGAAATGGGCCGCTGCCTGCCGTTATGTGAGAGATAACGCGGCGCGAGCCTCAGAGTTTTGGCTGACGGCGCTCAGCCGAAGCACAGTACGTCCCCCCTTCTGGACATTTCTGTAAGTGTTTTCAGAACAAGGAAAGTCGGTAAGTGCAAAATGATTGGTCCTGGGCACACCGCAAGCACATCGTATTTTCCACACGCCGCGTCCTCACAAAATACAATGCATCCATGGCTACGGTGTGCGTTCGTCGTAATGGATCGAGTGCGCCGAGACGGTACTTTTTTTTCGTGAAAGAAGCAATAAAATATATTCATGTAACAGCGACCGATGTCGTCTCATGGCAGGCGTCGCACAGATTCTCAACGAGTGGTTGAACGCGCACATGTATGTTAAGACGGTTTCACTCGCACGATAACAGCAGCGAGGGTGAGGCCTTAAGAAACTTTCGGTCACGGGCCTTATCAGCCTATTGCGCTGGAACACAAAGCACGTTTTTAAGTCCTTTGGCTGTGCGGAAAGATTATTTTTAAGGTTTGAGATAAAAGACAGGCACATTACGCCTCAAGACTAATACATATAATATTTCGTATAACTTACAACATAGGGCGCTATAACGTAAAGCTATTCCAAACTTTCTATTCCAATTTTGCAATCAGCCCTCCGCGATTGGTCAAAACCTTTTTGGACCACCCCCACGTCGCCTGCCTGTCACGCGACGTCACGAAAACCGCGATAGCTCCCATCTAATATGACGTTACACACTGATTATTCATGATTGGACCGAACAAAAGAAAAATAGTTATTTCTGATTCGACGCCTTTTCGTCATTAAACCTCGTCTATTGGTCAAAAGCTTTAGGGCTACACGCACTTCACCCGCCTGTCATGCGACGTCGGAAAAGCGCGAAAGCTCGCCGCGTCAAAGTGATGTGTACGCGTTAAAGATGCATTAATATGCCAAACAAAGCTGTTTTTTTTTTCTAAATGGCCACAGGCTGCCCCATTCCGAAAGGAATAAAAGATGGCTCCGCTGATAGCTCAGGCACTGGGTACTCGCATCTACCTAGCATCGGTTTATTTGCGTACAATGAAACTTTTTGCGTGGCCGTGTAACGTTTTCGAGCACTTTCGGCACGTTTACGACCTCGCTTTGTCAACTCTTCTTTGTTGAGGATCCGTTTTAGCCGCATTCTTAACCTTCCGTTGCATGCCGCCGTGATTTTCGACCAGCCACCGCAAGCTAAGTAAGGGAAAGCGGACCAATCGCAGACGCCGACACAACCCTCTTCAGCGGGTTATCGATTTTCAGTGCACTGGCTCGGCCCCAGCTAATCCCTCTCCACTTGAGCGTGCTCCTCGCCTCTTGTCAGCCAATTAGGTAAGACAAGCCGCTCAGTGTAGGCAATGTTATTCGTTTTTAAAGCAAACAAAAGTGACCTCCTATAAACGAGGAGAGCGTTTGACTGGTCTCTTCAGAAAACCCTGCGGGGGTCACCGCCCGACGCTTGCGCTGGCGGTTACGCAAATTTGACGTCAGGAGATTGGAATGAAAACATATTGGAAGAGTTTTACGTTATAGGGCCCCTAGACATGTAAAAACGTCGTTACGTACGAAGGAAAAGTATCGAAAACCTTAGGGCTTAGATTTTGACACGCTCCTGGTACTTGATATCACCGCCCAAGGTCTATGCTTGTAAAGAGTGAAAGGTTCTGTACCTGCGTTTCACAACACGTTATCATGAGATATTTCCACTTATCTGGCGGCATTTGCATTTCGCTGCGAGCGGCCGGCACCGCTTGTTTGTCTCGTTTCTTTAGTTGGGAATGTTTTGTTTTTTCAAGATCGCGTTAAAAACTTGAAGGACGCTTGAGCTTCGCCTTTAAGAGTGGGACGCGATAGCATTCAAGGATCCCTGACTGCTTTTCATGCTTGCCAGCAACTGCAGCTTGTGTATCGGTGATGTTTACCGGGAAACGCTGGCGGCAAACGTAGCGCTGCGCACGAAGGCGGTAGTTCTTGTAGAAACGCGGCCTCTTGCGTGAGCCGATCTCTTGTCACTTGCACTTTTAATATTTCAGTCTCAGAGCTAAAAGAAAAGGTATGTGCTGTCGGGTGTTTTTATTTCTTACATGACATTTGTTTGTGGGCTGTCATTCTCAAAATTCCAGAAATCCCTTTGTAAATAATGGAAGAGAACGTATGAGCAACTTAGATGATAAGCGGGGTTGGGTATACGTGCTTTGAAATAACTTTTGCCGATAACACGGTCGACGCTGGATGCCGGGCGCGGGACCCTGACACCTTCTTTTCTGCTATACTGGGCTCTTAACGCTATCGTGTTAAAAGACAACGCAATTTGGTCTTTTCGGATGAATTGTATATGAAGAGGTGGACATGCTCGAGAAATCATGGCCATGAAGGTAATTATAAAAATTTAGTAATAATATTGTAAAAATTATTCATTTGTTGAAATGAGAAATTAAAACCGAGACGTAATGGAAATTCGTATCTGTCTAGCAGAAATTCTGAGACTAGCATTACTTTCGAGTTTTTGGTTCCCAAATTTTGCATTGAGAAACTGATAACAGGAACGTCAGTATATCTCAGACCAGATGGAGATATCAAAATTTGTACGATAGACTTAGGAATACGTTAAGCAAGCATGGACTCACAGGTGCTCAATTTACAAAGTTAACAAGTAATACAAAATGAATCAAAAAGTTAATTATCGAATATACTCAATTCACTAAACTACCTGCACACTGAGATTAGCCGGGCAAGTATGGTGTTCGCATATTCAGTAATCCATCTGATCAGGCCGAATAACACTTTTCATGTGATTAGAAAAATATTTTCTCCAACAAAAAATACATAAATCACGGTATATTGCCTATGAGCCTGAATTTGAGCTTCGTACATACGGCTTCATCATCAAAAAATAACGAGGAAAGTGGTACAATATAGAGCGGACAGGACGAGGAAGTGTACCAAACTGTGCAGTTCTTTTTTTTTTTTTTACGAGCGCGGTATGTACGTATCATGTGTATTTGAACCATGTCATGGGCTTTAAGTCGCAAGATATGAGCATTTTACAGAATCGAACATCGTTGAGTGAGCGCTGCCTGCACTGAGAAAAATAATTTCGCTCTGCGACTAAAGATTTCGTCCCCTACAAGGCCATGTGATAGTCCTTCACAGCTATTGAATCTTCCTTTTCTTTCTGATTTCTTTTTGGATTTCTCATTATGCATCATAGCTGTTGAGAACGACAGCGCGGCTGAGGTTTCCGTCACGGTGCTAAAGCTTCCGTTCCTAGCCCGCTCCTTCACCGCCAACGCGGTCGACGCCACGTCACTCCGACTGCAGCGCCAACCTTTCCTGTGGTGGCGCTTGCACCTAGCGCTTCTTCAACGGCAAAGCCCTTAAAACGCCTTTGCGACTTTGGTTGGGTAGCCAACCGGAACTGCCTCTGGTTAACCTCCCTGCCTTTCTATGCATCCTTTTGTCTATCTCTTGGTTAAGATGCTCATATCACAGTTATTCATGCACGCAAATACATTTCGCTTGAGAATAGCGCTTGCTGTTAAGGGAGCGCTTGCTCCACAACAGTATTCAGGCTGAAAACAACCAGAAAAAGAAGGTATTTCCGAAATCTGCAGGGCTGATTATCTGATCCTTTTATACGTCACATTGTAATCGAAAACGGCTCAGGAAAAGTATGTTGTTGAGATCACACTAGAAGCAGGTCATACACGCTATAATTATTCATACACGCCAATTAGTTTCACCTGAGATTACCCCTTACCGCTCAAGATGTACTTGAACTTCCCATATTGAAGCCGAAAACAACGAAAATTGTGTTCCTAAAGTGTGCACAACGTCGATCGTTATTCATTTCGTGTGTGAAAAATAGAAGAAAGTGTCTCATGAGGAGGAAAACGAAAATACGGAAGAAAAGGCACGTAGGTCAACTAAGCGCGCGTCCGGTTTGCCACCCTAAGCAAAGGAAAAGGGCGTTAAGGTATGAAAAGAAAGGAGAGGGGGAAAGTACAAGCTCTGAACATGTGCGGTTGTCTATCACATCACGCCTACAATCGGTCGCCGAGGCCAGTCGATTTCATACACTGTAGCGATGTCTGCGCCGCTTCTGAAGTGAAGCTCTAAATAGCCCTTTCCTGCATCGGGCGGCGTCGGCGTATCCGAGCGGAAACCATGAGGCGGAAAGAGGAGTGACTCACTTGCCAGCGATTCGCACACAAAAATCCCTCGCCCCCTCAGCTTCAGTACTGCAGTGATGTAGTGCCAAGGCCATAAACCCTTAGGGCTTCACTGTTTCTCATATTCCCCGCATCGAATAATTGGTGACGTTTTCACTGGCAGGGTCGTATTTGGCATCGCTTTAACGTGAGTCGTGTGCAGCAAATGTCAACAGCAGCTTAGCAATGATGAACCGGCTTGAACATTTTAACTTCACCATCGATTGAGCAGTAAACTTTTAATCCGCAAGTAATCAATTGCGGCATATAGTTGGCAAAGATCTAGTAACGTACGCCGAAAATAGACAACTAGCAAGTCTGGCATGTGTTAATGCCGCACAATCTACTGTATGCACCACATATACATTACGTAGCCCATCACTACTGCAAGTTTCCACCGCACGATAATTCAACATGATTATTTAAGCCGAGCAATATAAGTTTCTTTAACTTTTCTTGTACCTCTTGTGCAGGCTAATGTATTTACCACATGCAGCAGCGTGTGAAGGTAACCTAAGATGGATTTTACTGAAAAATACCTTAAATATAAGCAACAGTGCGTGTACTCGTAGCATACTATGTGGAAGGTTCTCCCTGGGCGGCATGTGCAGATATGTAGTACATGCTCCAGTTATCACTTTTGATTCGTTATCAAGCACGCTTACACTTGTAACTCGAATGCATAACAGCAAGATATTTGCTTTGTTCTCTGAATACATACAGAAACTGCTATTCGCAGAAATGTGTATACATGGAGGGGTTTGGATGGAGCCTTTGTACAGACATATACATGTTAATATTGTGCCGACAATCTGGGCGTTTTTTTTTCTTCTTCTTCATATAACACTATTCGGCAGTTTAACTAAGTTGTATAGGTCGAAATTCATAGCGCGCTAACGCTATCATAACTAATATTGATCCGTAATGGAGGTCTGGGTGCACGTGTAGCCATGGTCCATTTGTAGAGCCTATTTCCACGTGAGGCTTATTTCCAACGCCCCCAGGACTATCGTTCGCGGAGCGAGGCATAAGCGATTTTATGTTTGAAAAGTGAAGCAAGGTACTCGGTATATATTGTAGAGAGACTGCGACCAGGTGTTCCAATATCGGTTATTGGTCTAAAAAAAAAGACGGCTACTGCCTCCTCTTTGGTAATATCTATAAAGCGACGCAACATGAAATCCATTTGCCGTGTGTTATTGTCGCGGCGCGGCCCGGCGTCGGCAAGTCCGCTTCCCTAATTACGCTGCATGTCAACAACAATTATGGAGTTTTACGTGCCAAAACCACGATTTGGTAATGAGGCACGCCGTAGTGGGGGACTCCGAAAATTTAGACCACCTCGGGTACTTTAACGTGCAGCTAAATCTAAGTACACGGGTGTTTTCGCATTTCACCCCCATCGAAAATGCGGCCGCCGTGGCCTGGATTCGATCCCGCGACCTCGTGCGCAGCAGCCCAACGCCATAGCCACTAAGCAACCACAGAGGGTCGCACTGCATATCATTGCGTTTAAAAGTGCGTTATTACTGGCGTTATCTCGACGGGTGAAGTCAACCCAGCTACACCGACCAACACTAGAGCGATATATTATGCGTCGGAAACATGTGATTGCCGCGCAAGAGAAAACAAACGTCGAGAAATATATTGCAGGAAAACACGTTATTAGGCTAGTTGATATTTGCTTAGTGGCATAGTGTAGCTCTGAGGCACAACCACAGGGAAGGACACATAGACACAACGCACAAGCGCTACACACGTCACATGTACCTGTTACGTGTGTCTGTGGCACTTTCTTTGTGGTTGTGCCCCAACGCTACATTATGTCACTAAGTCGAGAAATCTGAGCCTTGTACGCAGAGACACACACACGAGCGGCGTACCTTTACGCCGAAACAGGTTAACCATAAGGTAGTGACTACAGTGACGGGGCCCGGCACTTTAACATCTGTACTACAGTGACGGGGCCCGGCACTTTAACATCTGTACTACAGTGACGGGGCCCGGCACTTTAACATCTGTACTACAGTGACGGAGCCCGGCGCTTTAACATCTGCCCTGCAGTGACGGGGCCCGTCTCCACTTTAACGTCAACACTGTAGCGACGTCAATGGCCGCACTTCTTTCAAACAGCATTCTATGCAAACAACTTCGAGCACTTCACGGCAGGCAGTGAACCTTATTAAGGTCCTAAGGAGCGACTCCGAAACTCTCTTATGAGGGAGGGGCCGCCGCGAGCCGCTCCCACGTTGGGACGGGCAGGCCGTACCTGACCGCCTCCTCTCACTCTTCCGTGGTGTGATGATCGTGGTCCCGTAACGAGGGACACCGCCAGAGCATGTGTTCTAAAGGGCAGAATGGACCTCCGCACGGACGCGGCGTTAGGTTGCCCCTGTGATCCACAACGGCCGCTGCGAACCGGTCGGACGAACCGTATTGGGCGACGTCGACGAACGCGACCGATCGTGGATCGTCGGCGGCGGATGCGAGAAGTGCGGCCGCCCGGGCCCGGCGTCTGCCTACATTGCGTTGCGGGTGCACGTTGTGCGGGAACAGCGAGACCGTGACGGCCTCCCGCGACCACGCGTCGAGCGCGCACCGCCTTTCCCTGACGGGTTAAAGTCCAGCGCCTCCAGGATCCGCCTCCCCGCAGGCGAGGAAGCGAGCCTGATAACCTGGACTAATTTCTGTGACTCAACCTCATGGAAGGTGTTGTTGACCCCCAGCTGCATGAGCTTCGTGGTGCTGGCGTCTATGGGGATGCCGAGCACTTCACGGACCGCGATATTTTATTGCAGTACTGTCCCCATTATATTTCACATCCGGACGTACCAACCACTAGCTTGCGGTTATTGGGTCCAACAATCTTTTGCGTATGCACTGTAACACCTATGATGATTATAATAAAGAAAGAAGGTTCACTGTAATGGAAGGGGAATGATAAAAAACACATAAAAAAGGCACGGCACATGTTCCTGCTTGTGTAACGCCAGACAATGAATATTCTACTGAATTAAGAAAAAGAATCACTGGGTCGCTTAGAGAACCGATAAACATGCAGTTCGATGAAATTTGAGAAATAATGATATTGAAGCTTCCAATACTTTAGAAGAAAAGAAAAAGAAAATTAAGACTGAATCATCGCGACGGAACATCACAATTCGCCGTAGGCGTCGAATACCCTAGCTATAACGAAATTATTTTTGAACAGCTCCGATAGTGTCCATGCAACAATGGTTGCTTGCGTACTGTCAAATGCGCATATGCTGCGGCATAAAGCTCAGGCACGGTGCGAAAACGTGCTCGGAGCGAAAGCGAAACATCGTGCGAGGACATGCATGCAGACGCGAAGTCGGTCACCGTGAACCCGCGCGATCGCTGCATTAACTGTTATGCTACATTTAGTTACACAAACAGCCATCCCACCATAAGAACATACTTCACATAGTTTTCTCGGCGATTGCTTACGTTTCACGCAAAACGGTTCGGGGGAATCGATCGCGGCGACCACGCGCAGTGTCCCAGCTTACTGTACGTAGTAGGCAGATAGCGTCTGTAAACCATTCTGTGCTTTCTGTTTGTCCAACATTATTATTTTAAAGGTAAAATACTGCCATTTCGAGAGTACTTGCACAATTGTTCAGGAGGGCTGCCGCGTAGTATGTTTATTTAGCGCTGACGCATGTGAGGCGCTTCCAACAGATGGCGACTCCGTAATCGCTCCCAATACCGACATCGTGACCGCCCCGTCGCTGCAGTGCTGTTGTTAAAGCGACGGGCCCCGTCACCGTAGTGTAGATGTTAATGTACCGGGCCCCGTCACCGTAGTGCAGATGTTAAAGTGCCGGGCCCCGTCACTGTAGTCACTACCTAACCATAAATACGAACACTATACGCCACCAGTTGTTAACCTGCAAGGATATGCAAGCAATTTTTGTGGTTCCCGAGAATTGCTCACTTGTTCGAATGTCCTTGACTTCGTGACGCTGTTCTTGTGCGTTCACGCGTTACGAAGTATTACCTTTGTTTCATTCCTCTTCCCTGAACACTATTCTGACTACTACAATACCTTCTCATTTACATCTAAACATCTGTGCAACGCAACCGAGCCTCAATGAACGATTCAAGTGATTGCACTATGCTACCTCGGATGGACGCATGCAATTCGCAGAAAAAAAGAATTTGGGCACTCCTCATTGCTCTACTGCGGTTGAACGTTTAGCGCTTTACGCTGTCATCTAATAATATTTGTCTTCAACGCAGTGCGTCGGGCAAATTCGTCGAGTGATCCTCTTTGACGTGACGTCGCACTTTTTGTGACGTGTAACTGAGACAAGCCTCTGCAAATAACCTCAAAATTAAATTCTCGCAACGTTTATGCGCTGTGAAGTTCGTTGTCTTGGCCACTCAGTTACTTCGCAACAGCCAAAGCAAATGCAAGGACACCCATAAATTTTGATGTCGGGACCACTTTAGGAGAAAGTATCTTCGGACGTTTCCCTCAGCTTCTCGCGGGTTTCGCTTGCCGATTGCAAGCCATCTGCTTTCATTTTATCCTTGGTAAAGGATTATGGGATTTGTCTAACCTGCCCGCCTACAAATCGAAAGGCATGGTGATATATATATGTTGTATTTTTCTCGCTAGACGGCTCAAACAGGCCATGCCAGCGTACCGGTGCTGCAGGGAAGACTGTGTGAATGTCACAAAAGGCGTTATTCACCAGCAAGAAGAAGGAAAAGATGCTGATGCGCTGAAAACAAGCTGCTGGCTGTGCTCCTTTTAGTGAACGAACGAGCCTTGAGCCAATTGTTTCCTTGTATTTCCAGACAGCCCACTCAGGCATGAACGAAGCTGCAACCGACTTCTGCTTGTCAGGGCTAAAAGCCCTGCACTTAACACCCGGGTGTCCTTTGGTTGCTCCAAACAAACGAACGGCCTTCATGTGTTTCAGTGTGCAGTTGTAAAAAAAGTGCTCTGGTGGGCCTCAGCTGAACGTTGGAGGGAGGAAAGTTAGTTATAGCACTAACTATAGCAGCTAAAAGCTGCACAAGCCGAACATGTAAATTGTTACAAGGTACGGCTCACATTGGCTAAAGCACAATGGAGGGTTAGTTGGCTGGGATTCTTGAGGAAACAGTGCAGCGCGACAGGACGAGAACAGAGAAGAATTCTGACATACACACATGGTGCTGTGTGTGTTGAAATTATTCCCTGTGCGCGTCCTGTCGCGCCTGCACTGTGTTATCATGAATAAGTGTACACTAAGAAACAAAAATTGAATTCTGTGCATCAGCAATGTTTACTATGTGCGTTTTCGATGGCAGTTTCTTTGTTTACCTTGTTTTTTTTAACTCTTCTCACTTGTTTGCTTGCTTGCTTCTTCCTCAAATAACGGTACTTAAGCATTACGAGAGAATTGCTAGAAATAAAAGCTAAAGATAAGACTTGATAGAAGCGAAAATAGTACAAATCCTATTCATACACACAAATGTTAAAGATATACAGATATTAATGTAGAAAAGCTACGGTAGCTACGGAAAAGCTACGGAAAAGCTACAGAAAAGCTACCCATGCGGAGGACATGGAGGCGGCTTCCACTGACGCCACGTAGCCTTGATTTCCCTTTACCCTATCATTTGTACATTCGTTTCGAGCAACAAATATTTTTTTTCCTATATATGCTTTCCTTGCCTTCATTTTCTGTAGGCTTCATATGCTTTTGATTTCAGTTAGGGCAATTAGCTTTCTCTAACTTGTTATCTATCTCTCTCTCTTTCTTTCTTTTGTCAAAAAGATTGAACGTCCTTTGTGCAGCCATACAAACACGGTTGATGCCTGACGCTATCGACGCAACACCCGTGGCCGCGTCAGACCATGTCCGGCGGCGGCCCGCGTGTCCCGCGTCAAACCCGTACGCGACGCACTCGGCCGCGCGCGCGCGCCTTGTCAACCTTGAAACCCACTTGAGAATTCGTCGCGTTGCCCCTCTTGCAATGTACCGAGCGTGAGGCGCATGAAAGTCGCTTGCCGCCACCGGGCGAAGCACGATTCCCCGCGAGTTGGGACGGACGGCGTCAGCCGAGAACGCGACTGGCGGAAGTCAGTGTCCACCCGTCCACAATGTCCGCGCGGCGCGAAGCCACACGGTAAGACACAATCGCTTTCGTAGGGTTTATGCGCCGGTCCACCGGTGACGAGATCCATCGTCGGTTTCTGTAACAAGGCTCATGTAGCATAGCAATGAATAGCGTGCAGAGCGCGGGACGGATTCAGACAAACACACAAACAGTACGAACGCTAACTGGTTGGAAGTTAGCGCTCGTACTGTTCGTGTGTGTCTGAATTTTACTGTCCCGTCCTCTGCGCGCTATTCGTTGCTATTCAAATCATGCACCAACAAGCCCAGAAAGCTACGCTGCGAAATCATGTAGCATGCGTGTCGCTGTCAAGATCTCGAAAGCTAAGAGCTCTTTCTTTCAACGTCACGTTCCTCTGAGCAGCGAAAGTTCTACCGAAGGCTTAGGCTGCGCGCTGATAATGGTTTGGTAACGAACGCTGTGGTTTTGAAACTTCTTGCAAAGGTCGCAACATGTGGACACAAAGTTCTTGAAACAAAGGATGCTAGGAATTTTAAGCGGTCATCAATGCATATCTATAGTGCAGAACGTAACTGCTTTGTGAACTGTAACATATTCATAATTCAATCATTGTTATTGCATTAAGCGTAGGATTAATGGGTTTTATTATGGAGGTTATTCATACTGCAGCCCTTGTTTATTATTTTACTGGTAACTATTACAGTGCGCAGCTCAGTTAGGCTTCAATTTTTTCGTTATACTCATTTACATTCCTATAGCTGGCCTGTAGTCTAGATAGTATTGGACCTGAGAGAGAGAGAGAGAGAGAAATATAAGGAAAGTAGGGATGTTAACCAGTCAAGGGTCCGGTTGGCTACCCTACGCTGGGGAAGAAAGAAGGGGAAAGAAAGTGGGAGAAGGGGTAAAGAGACTTGAACGAACAGTACTACAGATTCAAAGGCGCTCGTACTAACCAGATGTTCTCAGAAAGCACACAAATGCGTTCACTTTCTTTTGGGCCAACAATTGGTGGGGACAGTGTTCTAGTAATGTATGTTCACCCAGAGGCCGATCATCTAGTTTCGTGAATGCGTTGGACATAGATTGTATTTGTGCTTCAAACTGAGGACAGCGAAACAATAAGTGGTCAATGCTCTTCTCGCATCCGCAGACATCACATGCAGTACTGTCAGTAATTTCAATTAGTGCAGAAAAAGCTTTCGTGAAGGCAACTCCCAGAACTGACACAGAATGCTAGCTACTTGGACTGCCTTCTAAGAATTTCTTGCACCGTGTGCCCCAACTAAAATTAACCAAGCTGTTGAACGAAAAAAAATGTTTTTATAAAGAAATGGTATAAAGTACAACTATAAAACCTACAGGTATTCGGTCGTCGGAGGCGTGACGATCGAACACCGTAGGTTTTAAGATCATCTTAAGATGATTTTTACATCTTTTCCTTCGTTGGACAGCTTGACCAACGTTAGCTGGGAGACCCTATATTATATTATATTATATTATATTATATTATATTATATTATATTATATTATATTATATTATATTATATTATCCTGAGTCATCAGAACCTACTCATGATCATTAGGGTTGCTCTTAAAAAGCTGCGCCCCTTTCAACCATGCGACATATCGCACCACTACAGTAGTGTTGAGATGTTGAGAGCAGGGATAATAACCCCTTAGAATTCCATCCACAGCAAGAATTCTGGCCTGAAACAGGCGCTTAAGTTTTAATGCGAAGCAATCATTGAATCCTTCCAGACCCTTTGTAGTAGGTAGGTTTCTGATAGTGGGATTGAACCACTGACGCCAAGCAAGAAGCCCGATGCTCTAAACATTAGGCCACGATCTTTCATTTTAATGACAAAGTATTTCTTAGCGAATCACCACCACTATTCCGTATCGGATGTGTTCTAGCATCGTTTGTGGGCGGATCCCGGAGAGATAGTGCATCCTAAAAGTGTAGGCCAATATGTGTCAAACACTGGTCGTCGTGACATATATATATATATATATATATATATATATATATATATATATATATATATATGTATGTATATATATATAGATAGATAGATAGATAGATAGATAGATAGATAGATAGATAGATAGATAGATAGATAGATAGATAGATAGATAGATAGATAGATAGATAGATAGATAGATAGATAGATAGATAGATAGATAGATAGATAGATAGATAGATAGATAGATAGATAGATAGATAGATAGATAGATAGATAGATAGATAGATAGATAGATAGATAGATAGATAGATAGATAGATAGATAGATACGTGCGCACTTCGCCGCGTGCCTCTAGATGGCGCAGCGTATCAAGAGTGAAGAGCTGTGAAGAGGTGATTGGAAGATTGGTGGAAGTAAGGGAAACGACAAAAAACAGAGACGAACTAAAGCAAAGTTCGCAATAGGGGATCAGAAGATGTGGTTGTGGGAGTTGATAGTGGTTTTTTTTTTCTTCTTTAACTTGGGTAGGGCATTAGGCAGTATAATAGCAAGATCTTGGTGGCGCAACCCACCGCCCCGTTCCAAAGGGGACGCTCATAGCATCCATCCATTCATGACGCGTTTCAGCGGTGGCAATGAAGGTGTCTCATACACTGCTTCAATGCCAATCGCATCAATGTCGACCGGCATCCTGAGATGGCTCCTGCCGGTTTTTTTTTGTTTTGTCTCTTTTCTTGTTTTTTGTGTGTGTGAGCTGTGAGCACACGTAATTTGTTGCATGGAAACGAACATAAAGAATGAAGACCAACTTATTCGGATTTCTGCAGGGGCCGCCGTTCGACCGGGGTGCCGGCCTTGCGGCTAACAGGTCCGTACACAATATATCACTCCTCCACCTCCCTTCTCCGCATCCCAGAGAAAAGAAGAGAAGGAAAGAAAACAGTGCTGCCCTATATGTGCCCTAAGACACGTAGTAAATGCACACCGAGCTAAATAACACTATATGGACGCTTTGCGCGCGACCACCCTGCGACGCATGTTTCTTTGTTCTTTTTGCTTGATCGATTCATTCATTCATTCATTCATTCATTCATTCATTCATTCATTCATTCATTTGCATTGTGGTTTCATTTGCATTCATTCATTTGCAAAGAGGGTGACCACACTTGGCGTTCTAGTCGAATCATTTGTGGTTTTATGCCTCCATATGGCCTATATATTGCTACTGTAAATACGTCCACGGCTTAGCTGCATAAAAAAAAAGTATCCCATCCCTTTTTTCCGTAAAC
The DNA here is from genome assembly GCF_038994185.2 of Dermacentor albipictus. Classification (NCBI taxonomy): domain Eukaryota; kingdom Metazoa; phylum Arthropoda; class Arachnida; order Ixodida; family Ixodidae; genus Dermacentor; species Dermacentor albipictus. The sequence goes on from NC_091824.1 coordinate 133,533,518, forward strand.
TCCACTGTAACGTGACTGCTTCAAACTTCGGTTTTGGTGCTGTTTATTGATTTCTTTTTTATTGGTTCGGGAACGTGTATTAGTATACAAAAGAGGTAATGTGGGGTTCGGAAACAAATTATTTGCATCCCGCGTTGGCTCAGTGGTTGTCAGGTTTTGTTGTTGAGCACGAAGACGTGGGCTCGACTCCCAGACGAAAATCGTTATGTGCGGGTAACGCTTTAAAGCGTGTGGCTGAATTATAGGAAACTGAAATTCTTAATACAAGCACTCGAAACAAACAACGTCACTGCAAATTTGGCTGTGATCCTGCAAAGTTGTGTGTGATTCTGCTAAGCTGAAGGCAAAAGCATTCAACCCTGAGTGTCTGTGTGTAGCAACGGCTGCTAAGCCGTTGGCTAACCATGAGGTCGCGGAACGCAATCCCTCCCGCGACGGCCGCATTTCGATGGGGGCGATATGCAAAACGCCCGTGTACCGTGCATTTGGTGCACGTTAAACAACACTCTAAAACGGTTGTACCCTTTGGGGTGTATATTTGCCACGGAACAATAATCGTCATCTGTCTTGCTTGCGTTCCCTTTCTTGAAAACGCTGCGCTCGTTACGTTCCAGTCAGGAATGCGCATGCCGTTCATTACTGGGAAGTACCGGGCTCGCAGCGTTAAAGAGAGGAAATGCTGGCAAGACAGATGACGATTATCGTTCCGTGGCAAACATACACCCCAAAGGGTGCAACTGTTTTTAGAGTGAACCACAGGTGGTCCAAATTAATCCAGAGTCCCCCACTATGGCGTGCCTCACACCACGATCTGATTATGAGGCAAGCCGTAGCGGGATACTGCAGATTAATTTCGACCATCTGGCCTTCTTTTAACGTGCGCTCAATGCACGGTACACGGGAGTTGTTTGCATTTCGCCCCCATCTAAATGCGGCCGCTGCGGGAAGGATTCCGTACAGCGACTTCGTATTTAGCAGCGCGGCGCCAAAGCCACTAAGCGACAACGGCCGGTAATTTCTATATGCACCCCGTGTTACAACACTAATGGTAAAGCCAATCGTTGTCTGGGCTGTGGCAGGAGTTGTTTCAACCAAGTGTATGGTACAAAGCAGTCGACAACACCGCTAAATTCCTTCCTATATTCAACTGCACTGCGCGGTCGTTGACAGCACCAAACACAGTTGAGAGGAGGAACACAGATGGCATAAAAGAGAAGGCAGCTGTCTAGCTGTCACGCTACGAAAGACATGAAATTAACGCTTTGTTTGACCGAGCAACGCATCGTGAGTGACGAACCGGCTGGAATTCACACAGACAAGATTGACAGACAAGATAAACTTGTTCCTCATGGAACCTGCTCTGCGCGCTTCTTTTTTTTTTTTAGTTAGCTTCGGTCGCATCAACACTTGCTGGTAATTATCGATCAACAAGACAACCTTCAGTCTTGAGCCCAGTGGGTCGTCTCTTGCTCGCCCAGTGTTTATTTTCCTGTGACCGCTTCACTTGTTTGTACTGTTTTGATCGACCTGTCAAGTGCTAGAAAGGTTCGGACGTGCGTTCCCATGACGAGATAATTGCCCTCTTACCCGAAAAAGCGTCACGCCTTTATGCCCTGAGTAGACACAAAGGGAAGGACCAAGAAATGAAGACACGAAGGGGAAGAGCTCGTCGACTACACAACCTCACAAAGGCACTGATACTTCAAGTTCCCCAAGTTTTCCGAGAATACATCGACGACCACAAGATTGCGAGGGATTATTCAAGGCCGTCCTGGCCCCCGTGTTAAGCAGAACCGCTCGAGACTCGGATAGAGTCACAAGCATGTACCAATGAAGTGAATACATCATTTTCTTTTTTTTTTATCATCACGATGCCCGCCTTCGTCGTCTTTTTCTGATTCTTGCGGTGAATAACCACGAGAACGTATCAGTATCTAGCTATTATGTATTCTAATGATGATTCTAAATATTCTATATAACGCCAACTGCTGAATTACTCCGCAGACTTTAACAGTGAATTTTGCGCAGAATACGACAGTTCTTCTAGTCCTTGTGGAATACTTCAGAAATTATTTTTTACTGGCAAGTACGTGCAGACGTATACATACCAAACAATGTTTTACCCACGAACCATACATTCCCTAACCCTTGAGCTTCTTGTCCCGCCATCTCACGCCCACTCGTAATTAGGTAAGGATACGGTGAATCCAAATGGCAAGGCTCTAAACATTTACTTGTGATGGTGACAACTTCGCAAGTGTGGTAACAATATTCTCAGGCCCTGCACACATGGATTAGCCGAAACTAAATAGGTTTTTCTCAGACGACTGTTTCATTATTTTTGACGATCTATGTGGCAACCATTATCTGGGCGACTTCAAAAAAAAAAAACTCACTGGACGTCTTATTCCTGTTTGCAATTTTTAATAAGAGAGTGAAAAATTATGCGTTGATGACGATGGCGCATCCTTATTTGCGAGCGCAGTGGTACGACCTCCTAAGGATAAGTAAATTTAAATGCCTTTTACGCGCAAAAACCACAATATGATTGTGAAGCACGCCGTAGTGGAAGATTCTGCATTAATTTCGATCAACAGGGATTCTTTATCGTGCACCCAATGCACGGTACATGGTCGTTTTTTTGCATTTCGCCCACATCGAAATGCAGCCGCCGTGCCCAGGATTTGATGCCTTGCCCTCGGGATCCTCTTCTTTCTTTGTGTTTTATATTTCATGCTGTTCTCTCTCAAAGATGAATCCTTACTAACTAGCGCTAATGTCGACCTTAAAAACGATGCTGCACTGCAGCGAGTGGTCGACTCTGCAGCTTCCGCACCGACCGTAAAGCCTAGGGCATTGTACGTGCGGTGGTAACAGCGTTTGCCAATGAACCGAGGACTTTACGGATCACACAGAGTCGATGGACGCTTGCCCGCAGCAGCCCACCGGGGTCTTTCCTTGTTCCTGTTCGTAATGGTCAGCCAGACACAGCGAACAAAAGCACGAGCGGCGGCTGGAGGACGATTTTCTCGCTGCCTCATATTTACATCACCCTTGCCCACTCCTTTCCTCTCTGTCCCTCTCTCTCTCTCTCTCTCTCTCTCTCCACTTTTTTCTGTTTGTTTTGTTTTCGTTCATGTGCCATCACCAAGGGCGGTGTGTCGGCAGTGGTTGCCGTCTGGAACGTAGAGGCCGAAAGGAGGGCCAAGCGGAGAGACGCAACGACAGCGAGGGTGGAATCGTCTGTGGCGCGCTCGCGTGCGTTGACGCCTCGCCTCCGTGAGTCGGCGAGAGCGCAGCTCGTCCCCATCCGCACGCACTGCTCGCTGACTCGTGAACTGCCGGAATAAAATATAGTGAAGCGAACAGCCGCGGCGGCGCGCGTACGCCTGCACCTAACAACGACGCAGTGCGGTGCCCCGTACCGAGTGCACGTGTACCCGGACGGCCCGGCGAACGGAGAGGAGGAAAGGAGGAGGTGAGCTAGATGGAGAAGGGCGGGTTTACAGTTCGGTCTCCGGCGTCTGAGTTCTTGCTTTTTTGTTCCCCACGTCCGGAGTTCGGAACGTGCGTTTGACTCAGCCGACTTCTCTGTTGCCCGCGACAACGGCGCTGTCTGCGACGCGTCAGTCCGCGCTTCCGCTGCCCCGTACTATACAGGAGCCGGTGGTGCGACAACATCGCATTGCGTCAGACTTGGCCGAGCTAAGAAGTTCACGGTAGTTTCGCAAGGCGAGGGGAGTGAGGTGCGATCCAAACAGCTGCGATAGAGAAGCTCAGCTGACAGCAAAGTGCTCGCTGATTGAAGTGCGCAGCGCGCGGTATTCGACGTGCCTCCGCTACCGGACAGTACACCTGCGCGCGCGCTTTGTGGCGTGAAGTTCGCTCCAAGGCTGTTGCTGCTGCTACCGTTGCATCTGGAAGAAAGGCGCAGTTTGTTGCAATACACGGGACCAGCTTGGCGCGACATTCAAAGCGTCAGTGACCACACAATAGACTCTGCAAGTCTCTCTTAATTTATATTTCTTTGTGCCCCCGTCGTTCTCCTTTTTTTTTTCGTACGCTTTGGCTTCCGGTATTGAAGACGGCCTTCGTCCGTAAGCTACCTGTATAAGGTGAAAGCCTCGGCGCCGTTGTCGCTTACGAAGAAAGCGTGGAGAACCCTGCATCCGGTGAGGGCGCGCAGTGTGCTGTTATCGCTACCTGCAAAGACCGGTGATTATGACGGTGGTGTGCGCGCGCGCGTTCAGAAAGTGATTCTAGCGGCGTCCGACATTGCCTTCCCGCAGGGAAGACGTACCTCCACGCCGTGTTCTGCCGTTTGCCACCCGCGATGCCGGGGTCGCTGGAAGAAAACGGCATCCCGCTCCTCCGCTCGGACAGTGGCCTCAACGGCCACGCGACGAGGAAGAGCAGCGGGTCATCGTCGTCAGTGACACGTCTACGTGGACACAGGCCCAGTTCGAGCGACGCCGGCGACGCCTACGTCGGTGAGTGCCCTATAACTTCGTGCCTAAATCCTAAGCACGAGCTCTACTCATCGTGCCAATTTATACCAAGATTTCCAAGGCCGAGTTCTATATATGTACCTGGAAAGCAGCAGTTCCGTTGGCTTGGTTGCCGGAGTCGCTAACAATTTAAGAAATCAATACGAGATCCGCCTACAATGCTACTGCACCTACCCTTTGTTTATGCTTTCTTTTAGCGTAAAAAGCCACGAAAATATCTGAAGAAAACAATTGGAAAGGACAGGAAATAGTGCCGCTCGCTAGTGTAGTTTACCCAAGTGTCAGCGTGCGCAAACATATTGCTCATTGAAATCAGATGCGATAACAGAGGACGGCAAGATGAGTTTGTTGTTGGTTCATGACAGTAGGCACAGCACAGCAAAGACGGTATGGACGGAAGCAAACACGCGGAGGGCCGTGGTATCTAATTTTGACATAGAGCTTTCTACAATTCCTAGAGGGAACTTTGGCGCTTCAATTGTTCATCCACAATGGGAATTACGGGTAGTACATGGATTTGTGTAATCTTCGTACTTGTGGCTTCGGGCTTTTTTGAGGCTTTGTTTATTACCCTTTATCTGGGCAGATATTGGTCAAATGTCAAAGCCATGTATACTTTATTTTTAAAGCAGAGGGCAATAAGACTGCAAGTACGCATAATCGGTGCTAACTGCAGTGATTCCGCTTGTCCATGCGTCCGTGGCGTAATAAAAAACATTCGGGGAGCCAGTCTCTAAGAACTGGCCTCATTGTGCGAACCCGTTAATATTTGCGCATGTTTAACAATGCTTCAACCCTGGGGAGCCATTCAGGCTCTGAGGTTTGAAAGTGGTACACAGCTATATTTCTGCTGATGCTTTTCCTTGAAATATAGCCGTTCGATGTGGCAATAAAGAAAAAAATAAAGCGTCCGTGGCATGATGGTTTCCCTATCGGGCTTGTGTGCTAGAAGTCCTGTGCTGCAAGTCGTTCGAATCCTGCCGTCGGACAATTATAATAATGTTTATTTTATTATTTATAACGCAGTAATTTCTTAAATGCGATCACCTCGCAAACTCACGAAACCACTTAAAGCCAGAAGGACGAAATTTAGTCAAATCCATGTCCTACCTGTCATTCCCATGCTGGCTGGACCGCCCCAAGCTCCCGTAGACACTAGCGTCACGGTTCCCTCTAGTAATTGTATGACACTCTATGACGTTTGCCTGTCTCGTGTTTATTACGCTGTACCATTCGTGGATTCAGACGTGTGCTAGTGGCGACGCATATTTAGTTACAGACCTACCTATTAGACATACTTCAGCTTAAAAAAGAAAGGAAAGCTGACGTATGAGCCTTAAAACACATGTTCCCAACCGGTGCACGCGTATCTCAATGTGTTAGTGGCCTGCTCTCGGCATTGAGGGCACGTCGGCGTCAAGTGCCTTTATATTTACGTCGCGAGACAATTCGCTTATTGCTTAGGTGGTTAGAGCACGCGAATGATAAGGAGCACGCGACTGATAAGGTCATTGTTTCAATGAAAATGTCTACATCGTTGCCGGCGCTGTCAAATAAGTACAGCGAGGAGGCAAAAACCTATACACGCGTGTATTTTCGTCGCCGAGACAAACGTGCCCCTCGTCAGTATACGCTGAACTCACGGCAACCAATGACATGTGCTGGAAAGATGTTGTCAAGGGAAGTAGCAAACTATGGACGCTGTGAAGCTCACAATGAACCGGGACTGTATGCATCATTCTTTCAGTACTCGATGTCCCACTGTATAAACGTCGTTTTCGGATACCTAATCTACGCGATTTAAATATTTTGCGAACAAATCGCTGGAATGTCAACATTTCTGACAAGGCTAGCGCTCGTCTTTGCCTTCGTTTCTTCTTGTGTCCACATTTTGCGGTGCCACCCAGATACCATTGCAAAATGGCACCGCGCGTCATAAAAACAGAGAAATTCGGTAGCCGCAACTCCTCGCCATTTGCGTCTTCTTCGAAACATTTGGGCGGCAAAATTATACAGCTTCTCGCAGTTATTTACTATTTCACTTTATTCAAATTTAGGAACCAAAAATTTCTTGCAGTATTCAACGCGAATATGTTACATAAATCTGGAAGCCTCCGTTATATGGTCGCGATATAACGCAAACAAATACAACAAAAAAACGATATAGCACGTATGCCGTTGAAACAAAACAAAAAACGTGTCATTCACATGTTAGCAGCATATACCGAAGTGATACGTGAACATAATAGTGTGCTAGTTGAGGAACACTTTCTTCCTGGCAAGTAAGTCGACAGAATACGCATCACTGCATGCGTCTGTAATGGATAGTGATTGCGAATTTGCAAGCAATGCACTGTCGGTTGACTGCCACACTACAGGAAATAAAACTTCTCACAATACAAATTTACGGATATCGATCTCCGTTCACACGCATTCTTATCCGTGGACATAATACGCGATATATAGACTGGACGGCGCATGGTAGCTAAATTTGTCTCGCGCTGTCATAACAGGGTAGCTGTTGTAGAATACAAGTTTGTTTGTTTGTTTGTTTGTTTGTTTGTTTGTTTGTTTGTTTGTTTGTTTGTTTGTTTGTTTGTTTCAATGCCACTTGCAGTAAGTTCCCATTCGCTTCGAACTAATATTCACTTGAAGGCATCAACCCCACCCTTCCGACCTTGGCTGTCCGATACACTTCCTTAACCTGAAAATAGTCAGTTTATGCGGAAGCTTTTCTAGCAGCTATGCATCCGACTGCTTTAATTCGAAAAAAACGTGCAGTAGCGAAGTTCCCCTTTATTGTTCTTTGTAATATGCTGTCATCATTAAGTCATGCGTGCGGACATAGTGCGTTCAGGGCTGAAGGTCGGGATGCCGCTTCACGGGTTCCGAATAAACTCACTTTTAGGAATTTTGCTTGAGTTATGAATGCGTTCAGACATTTGCTACTGCTGCTCTCCCACGGCCCCCAACATATGGTAATGCCGACCCTCGGGCCGATGACCTTGTATTTACCGCGAGTTCCCGGCGCGCCCAATGCGCTTATGCTGTACAATTTTGTGATAACAGTGCGTACGAGTAAAGGACATCCTGCAAAACATCTACAGTGCCCCACGTATCAAGGTCTCAACTGGGAGGGCGCTTAGCGTTCTGTGTTAGATACCGTCTTCAACGGAGAGTGTGAAGACACGGGAAGGTAAAGGGCGCCTTTGCTTCCTTTTTACAAATCGTAAGACACTGACGTCCTGTAGATCTTTCTTTTTTACTTCGTTATCTAATCTTTATGTGTGCACGTGTATACAGTGGACTCCGGATAAGCGAAACTTTCTTAAACGGAAATTCCGGATAAAGAGAACAGTGGTATGAACAGGTTGGTTGCCCATACGCGCAATGTTAACAAAGTTCGGTTAAACGGAACCTACTTTTTGTGAAATCCGGTTAAATGAAACTTTGACCGAAACTGCCACCTACATCATCGGCGTACGGAAAACGAAACGTTCGAGATACATGTGAAAGGTTGATGCTGTATGGAGTGAATAAAATGTAATCCATCAGGCAGTTGCAGGAAAGATAGTGCAAATTAAATTTGTCCAAGTTGCAAAGGTGTTTGTGTCATGAGGAATCCGCTAAGCAAGTAATGATCCCTGAGGAGGAAGACAGCAACGGAATCGGTACAACCGTGCAGTCTATAGCAGTCGCTACTACTTCGTTCTCAGCGCCGGGAATAAGAGATCCCATGGTGATGATTCCCTAGTTACCTGCTTTGAAGAGACAGTCGAAAATATTATTGGTGGAGTACGTGGCGAAGGCCCTAATTTTATCAACAAAAACGCAGAATCACCGTCTCGGTGCGCGTCACTGTTTGGAACCGGACAGCACGAGATGAAGTTGAAAGTTTGAAGCGCTATTTTGAACGCAAGGAATGCGCAGAAGCATTGAGAATTCTTCCGCGCATACTTAAATAACCTCGTGCAAGAGAAGGTTATACAATATGAAAAACGGAGCTTTTGTTTTCCCCAGTATTAAAATGTGCTAGGTCATTCTGCGAACAATACGACTGTTGATAATTTTTGCGTCCTTCGCGTAAATGAAACATCGGATAAACAGAACACGTTTTTTTGTCCCTTCGAGTTATATATTTAGTTAGCCAGGCTCTCTTGTTCGTGGGGTTTAACCTCCTAAAACCAATACAGGGGCTATTAAAGGTGTCACAGCAAAAAGTTCCGGAGTAATTTTTAACCAGCTCGGTTTCTTGCAAAGTACACTAATGTCTACGCACATGAGCCTTTATTGCATTCCGACTCCCATTGAAACGCAGCCGCCGTAGTCAGGGATCGAACCCCCGACCTCGTGTTCTGCAGCGGAACACTCAGCAGGGCAAAGAACGAAATTATCAGGCGCCTTTCGTTGAAAAAATAGCGCGCCGATCATTGTCGATGACCGACGTCAACGAATGATGGCTGTGCTCTCCTAGGTATAGTTAAATCGGTGTCGCGGTTTCGAATTGGCTCGGAAAAGTGGCTGCCGACGTAACCGATTCACTGTGACGCCTCAGATAGAACTGAATCAAGTTCATTCGTTCACGGTTCTGACAAGGTATTTAGTTTACCACATTTAGCTAATCACATTTAGCCAAAAGATTTTAAAAAATATCCCTTTGTTGTGCAAAGTTCCTGTGAACGTGGCATAAGCTCCACGTAGATTGCACTGGTATTTCGTAAGATCATGGCTAACGTTTCCAAGAACAACGCTGAAAACTATGCACATATAATATGAATGAACTTTTTTCCATCTTTTCTAATCTCTTACTGCTTTAATACTCAATGGACAGATAACAGGTACTCGACTCTGCATGTTTAATAAGTAGGCAAATGCGCTCGTCTTTCGCGATCTATAGTGGGCGACACTAGACGACCTACAGCAGTTGCAACTGGAACAGAATCTATATCCATGGGGAGGAAATTTGCACCTGTTAAGAAGTGCACTACAAAACTAAGAACTGGCGTCGTCGGTAAATGTAACGCTGTTGCGTGTCTCTACAGAGCCGCCAATCCTTGGTTCGCTTTCTCGCTCACCGGAAGGCGCCTGCGCGCAGGCACACGCACATTAGAGTAATTCAGGAGTCGCGCGTTGCGTGCTTAATGATGCACGTTGCATATCGACAAAAATAAAAGAACACCAGCGCAACGCCTCATCAAGGAATAAGGAAAAAAGCTTTCGCCTGACATCTTGGCAAGCGAGCACGAAAGTCACATGCTGGGAGTGCACAACTTTCCGTCATATATGGTTGTAATTGCTTCCGCGGTGGAATCGGCCTAACAAGCGCGTCATTAACTAGGTGTGGCGGGACTGGGAGGGCAGCTTGGGATTGTGTTGAAAGAGAGAGAGAGAGAGAAGTATCATCTGCTTGAAGAACAGGATGAATGAGGCACTTAGGTACGGCATCGTATACGTAACTGTCATAAAATATGTTTTTCCTTGTATCGGGCTATAAACACTCGGCAAGCTTTTGTGCAGTGTTTCACCATATAGAGTCACTATGGCGAGCACGATCGAGAAATGCCGTGCAACCTTAAGAGGAAGCTTTAGCTCGGGTGCTCCCATCTAAATACGTGTAAAAGGAGAATTCGTTTTTCTCTGCAGCCACTGCGCCAACTTTGACGAGGTTTGTTGCATTTAAAAGAAAAACTTAAAATCTAGTGACTGTTGGTTTCGAATGTTTGATTTAGATCGTCAATTCTTATGAAAAATTGGCAAGAATCGCAAATTTTCAGAAAACGAAACTATCGAGTGTACAACTCTATAACTCAGCAAAAAAATGATATCACAATTATGTGACTAGAATATAATAGTACATCTAAAGCAGAAAAGAGAGAGATATATAAAGAGGAAAGGCAGAGAGGTTAACCAGATATCAGCCTCCGGCTTGCTACCCTACACTGGGGATGGGAAATAGGGGTTAGAAAGAGGACAGAAAGGAAAACGTTAAAAAAAGGAAAAAAAGACACGCACACTCGTGGACAAAATTGTTGTGTTACGCATGAATCTCAAAAAGTTTGGCAATATGGAAATACAGCTTTTGCAGAACCATTTTACACAACGTAACAAGTGCACATAAGATATAGATTGACATATTGAATTTGTCCGTTTTTAATGCTCTAATGGATGCCGTTTACAGGACCGATATATCTGTTCTCGATGCAGAGCTATTAATTTGTAAACTTCGTGCTTCTTCTTCAAAGTTTCGAAGTTTTGGAAAGCCTTTTACACAATTCAGGCCCTAAATGGAAATTACGCTTCAACAGTCACTAGAAGTCACCTTTGCCTCTCAAATGCAACACATATCATTAAAATCGGTCCAGGGGTTATCTCAGGAAAGCGTTTCTGCGTTTTACATGTATTTAAATAGGCCGCATCGGAGTTGGGCCTGAGCTAAAGCTTCCTCTTAACACTGATCTCATTTGCCTAACGCGTGTGCGAAAGTAAGATCTTTAGTCCCAATACGTGGCGAAGGGAGAGTCTCACGTACTGCCGTTTACGCAAGCCTTAATTCCCGCCCTTGAGTAGACGCACGGACAGAGCTGGAGAGATCTGAATACATCTGTACGAAAATGCAGCTGAATTCTTGTTGCTTGCGAGGTCACGCGCATCGATCGGCGATCAGGTTCATTTGGATGCACAGGTTTTACTGCGAGATTATCGTCACCAGAGGAAAAATAAAATGCAGATGTTGCGTCACAATTTGACACGGTTTTTCGCTGTTTTGCTGGCTAACACACGACCGTGTGTGCCTTGACCATGACAAAGAGAGAGAGAGATACTGTATTTCCGTGCCCATATGCACCTATATTTCAGCAACTATGCACCTATATATTATCACTGGGTGAATTGATTACGCGCCTCACCGCCTTACCGACTGTGACGGCATACCTAAAGCCGCCATCGCTTTCTTTTCCCACGTTTTACTCTCTCTTCTGCCATCATTATCGCTTTTTTTCTAGGCATTTGTGACTGAATGACAGCAAGCGCAGTGATGTCATAATATAAAACTCCTTATGGCCTGATAATTTCTTATGTTCATACCTGATTATATAAAAAACGAAAACCTTAACCCTTATATTCACATTTCATTCGTAATGGGACATGCGGTTCCTATATTAGAGAACGAGTGTGATGAGCAAATGAAACGCGACGTTTGCGATTTCCCGGGTTTCACACACCGGATCCCTCCCATGTGACAAAACGTATTACTTTTTTTAAGTGGGTTTTATGAAACATGTGATTTTTTTCTTTCTTTACTTAGGCCGTGCCTAATGTTCGGACACATGCTGAAAATCATGTTAACCCACTATAGTCCCACCCACACAGTAAGATAATAGGACTCTACCAGTACGACTAGTACGTACAGGACTGCGCTATACCAACCATAGTGGGTAAGCCGTGTAGCTTCGATTAGCGGCATTAATGGTGCCAGTAATGAGCCGCAGGTGTTACAGAGACCGACTGATCGTTTGAGGACGAAAAGTGACAAGACAAATGAAGAAGTAAATACTAAAACGAACTTACTGTAAGTGAAATATCAATCAATTTAGCGCCAAAACACGCGCGCTTAAGTGCGCGTTGTCCTTACTCTTGACATCAAATGCATGTTCTCTCGCTTAAGTGTCTAGAGTAATATATATGTATCTAGCAAAAAGAGACAAAATAGCTGATTATGATCGGTGTGCTGCATGCAACAAAATTAGAAGCCACACCTGATTACTCCGGTCACACCTCGTCCAGTCCTTCAAGGAAGCTCGAAATATTTTACATTGTACAATAGCTGGTGTTTCTACGAAGACTAAATAATATTTAAACACAGCCGTTGTGAAATAACAGGACGCTTTCTTCGGAGACATGCCGTCGATCATGGGGTGATAGCTGACACGGTATAATTAGTCGCTGTAATTAACAAAAATTGATTTATTATATTTTACGCTAACAGTTTCAGCGGGTTCACTGTAAATTGGAAACTGATGAGAGCTCTCCGTACAAGCCCCGTCGATTTTGGACCCGGAAAAATGCAATTACCCGCGGAACTATGGCACGACGAATTTCGGCTATCGGACCGCGCGAAACCGAAAATTGCAGGTTGCAGCAAGCGCAAAGCCGCGCCCCTCGAGGACACGTTCTGCTTACGTCACCCAGCAGCGGGCAGCCAGCTGGCTACGGCTCCGGGCTCCTCGCTGTCGCAGCTTGTCGTACATAACTACTTTAGATCGCAAAAAAAAAAAACAGTTACACAGTCATTGGTACTTTTCCTGATGCGTTTTGGCGAGTGACCCCCATCGCTTCAGTCATTTAGGAGTCGTCAATCCTACCTAGTTCGGAATTCCTTTGCTTGAAAATCATCGCCACGCTCAATATTCGTGGCGCTGCGGTTTCCTTGCTCAATCACGACGCATATTTCTTTTTTCTTACTTTTTTCCTTACTGGCTTAGTTTAGTGCATCGCTTTGTTGATTCTTGCTGTAGGCAACAAGGATCTTGCTTTGGATATGTGGACAAATGCAGGTTAGTTGTTTCCTATATAGGGCCCTCAGAAAAATATGTGGGCGCATTTCGAGCGACGCAGGTAACATAGGTAATGATGTTTTACTTACGCCAGTCAGGACTTATAGACGTTCTTTATCTTTTAATTTCTGGACTAGATTTGTTCGTTCTTTCACTTTGTTCTTGTTTGTCTTTTATTTATGTTTTAATAATTCTCCTTGTCTTCGTGATATTCCGTCAACCCTGTTCATTATAGCAGGGCTGTCTATTTCAATTTCATTAAATTCTCTCTATCCCTCTCTCTACTAGTTCTTCACTCTTCAAAAAAAGCTTGCACCCTTCGCGGCTTATCTTAATTGCCCCGCAACAATAATCGTCACCTGTTTTGCTTGCGTTTCCTTTCTTGAAAAATCTGCGCCCACTGCTTTCCTATCGCGAGTGATGTGTCACGATAATAACGCGCATGCCGCTCATGACCTGGAAATACCGGTCTCGCAACGATAAAGAAAGGAAATGCAGGCAGGACAGATGACGATTACTGCATGTTGTGGGACAAGATAAGCCCTGAAGGGTGCAAACTTTTAAAAGTGTTGTTAAACCTTCCTGCAACGCTTACACTACTCAGTGCCCCCTCCACCACTTCCGCCTCCTACGTGATGTGTAAACCCTGTTGGTACAATACACGAACCAAGTAAAATCGGAGTTACAGTTGCACGTATACGTGATCCTCTGCATGCCGCAGCGGCCGTATACCAACAGCTGCTCGTTGGCTCAGAGTATATTCGCTCGTAAAACCTGGCCGCATTCACCCTTCGCGACAACCCTGGTAGGCATACGCTGCCTCGATTGCCTAGATCTCATTGCCATGATATAGAACAGTATGCGTTAGAGCTACTTCAGCGGCATACATGTGCTCTAAGTATAGGCCATGCGGATGCCGTCGCATTGGGCTACTCGACGCGGTAACGTTTTGCTGTGCTGCCTGTACAGGGTGATCATTTTTAAGTTTCGTGAAATCTTGAAAAATCGCCTGTAGCAGGCACCATAATCCTTTTCCTTGGGCTGGATTATTGGAGGAGCTAGGTGGGCTTTACTAAAATGATAAATCGAAACACATATTCAATTAATTAACAAAAAATCCTAATTAAATTATTAATTCATCTACGGCACATATTGCCATTTACGAATTGTAGCGGGTGAGCTTCCATGACGTGTCTACTTGAAATGAATTCCCAGGATGACACCAGTTTCGGGATATTATTTCCCAGTGTGTGGAGCTAAGTACATGGGCGTTCAATTTACTTTTGTGCTTCAGTGCCCAAGAGAGCGATTTGTTAAAAAGTAAGTGGAACAACAGTGCATATTTAGGGCAAGTTTGATGGCGCACATCTCCAAATTTGTGCCATTCTGGAAATTCATCCCAAGTGAATACGCTTTGCAATGTCGCCGGCTGTAATCAGTAAATTGCGACATGTGAAGTAAAGTCATTAATGCAAAAGATAATCTATATTTTAATGAACCTTTGTTAATTCATCGAATACGCGTTTCGATTTCTCGTGCAAGTAATGTCTGCCTCTCTGAATAATCCAGCTCAACGGCTAGAATTGTTTCCTGCAACAGGCCATATTTAAGAATACCATAAAACCTAAAGACAATCACCCTGTAGATCACCAACGCGGAAGGAGGACAATGTATGGAATTTGCAGTGCACACGAGTGTATGCGGTGTACAAGTGGTGAGCTTCCGGCACAGTTCGCGAGAGAAGGCCCAACAATTTAACTGTGCCGTTAAACTGCCCGCACATGTGACAGCTGCAGGATCTCTGGGTTTTGCACAAGTTTTAATGGGAAAAAACAGACTGACGCAAACATCTCCTACACATATACTTTCCTTCGGCGACATTAACGTATTTATAGCCCTATTTATTTTTAAGTTTACGAAGGCTGGCTCTGAAACTGGAGTGGGTTGTGAAAGTGATATTCTGCCAGAATAGATATTTTTCCTCTTCTGGCACGTATGAGCTGCCGGATAAGCTAGCTTGTTTGAAAATGAGAACATATGTACGTGAGAAAGGATTCGGCAGCTAATGCAGCGTGTTTCAGACATTTCTCTTGCGCAATGATTCAAGTAAACCGATATCTTCTTTGCACACAATGTCTCGAAGGTGCAATGCAAGCCGAAAAATACTTGGCGCTCCTTGGCCATCCCTTGGCCTTGCGCCGCTAAACGCCACAGATCATCATGATCAAGCCACAAGATAAGCCTGGAATGTTTACTCTGATTTCTAAGCAGAGTGTCCAACCGAAACTTTCTTCGTTCCGGTTTTAATTCTGGTTCAGCAAAAAGGTTAACTTCCGGTTTCACTTTGTAGCAAGGAATAGCGGTTCAAACCGGTTCGAACCAGTTCATATCCGTTTACGTAGCCGGGGAATAAATACCGAAACACAAAAAGAAATATATTGTACAAGAAGAATGTATCTGGAGTGTTAAGAAAGATTTCAAAAAGGTAAGCGTGCTGTTCGATCAAGACCCAAGTACTAGTTACAAATGTAGGGTAGACTTGTGCAACCCTGAAGAATCAGTCTGATTTCTAGCGTATCTGTTTCTTTGGAACAGTTGCGCTGAAAATTTAGATTACCTGCATTTAAACCACACATGTCAAAGCGTTTCCCGGGTATATATTTAATTTCGTATGCACGTGCATCTTTGTCACTCTCACTTTTATTAAATTTCACCTCAGTGCCTTTTACTCTACTTTCAAGACTGCAGGCTAAACTTTGCACCGTTTGTAAAGATACACTTACAATGCCCCAGAGCACTAATTTACTGCAAAATATCAATTAACGTGAGCACTCTGAGCTTCCCGTTCACACTGCCAATAACTTGCCACGTATCCCCCCCCCCCCTCCCTTACTTTCACAATATATAAACAATGTGTCTCGTTTAATTCCCCGAGGACAGCGAGGGCCCTTAATACACGAGCCTCAGAAGCGATACGTTATTTCCACTGCCCCTATTTCAGTCTATTGCCCAGCAAGGAGCCCTTCGTCAATTCAGCGAGACCTATCAGGGCGCCCACTATCCGAGAACTGTCAGCGATTTCAATTGCTCACGGTTGTATTATTGCCTGCCTCCCGGCGCGACGCGTCAAAAACCGCCATAACTTTGCTGCCACTTCTAAAATGACAGCAAACCCACGTGCATTTCGAAATCGAGCAGCGTGGTTTAGCCACAAGTGCAGGCAATTTATTGATGACTCTACAGAGAAGGCGGCTGACATTCGCCGAAAACCGTTATTTTTTTTCTTTTCGGTTTTGTTTCGCAGTGCAAAAAAAAAGAAACTATATAAGCGTTCCGGTTTAGCAAAAAAATAATAAAGTTTTTCCTCGATTATTGATACCCTGTTTCTAAGGGCTCTTCCTCAACAAAAAAGCAAAAAGGAAAGAAAGATTAAGTGAACTAGTAGAATGAAAAGGCAACATATCTGTCTTATCTGTTGGCAATAGGTAATTGTCTGCTGCAACAGAGGAAAAAAAACCTGGGGCAGTGTGGGGACGATAGTGAAAAACGACCTCTTTCGTCAGAAAACAAACGAGTGCAGAACCAGAAGGTCCACACCATGCAAACGCTTTTAAAGCGACCCCAAGAAATGTGTGTGTACAGCAAAACAGTGCCATGCTGTAAAGATAGGCCAGAAAAGAAGGTTCATTATGAGGGCATCCATCCCTCGCACGGTGTCTCCGTGCGTTCTTTTCTAGATATAATGAGCCTTCCCCTAACTACTGCGGTCTAGGAATCCGTATAGTTATCCAACATGTTGCAGCCATAAACCGGAGAGGCGGACAAAAATACACCATATTATCAAAGTATAATCGTTTCAGCACCGATAGTCATTTACTAGTTGCTCAGGTTTTGAAAAAGTCTTTTTGAGGCGCGACCCGGGCACAGTGCTTGAAATAATAGTGCGCTGTCTTTAGTTGCGCGACCAAAGAGCATTTTACCGCTAATTTCAGTCCGCGTCAAGAAACTACGTTCGAATACAGCTTTGTCGCAGAACCCACGTCCCGCACACCTGTGGCACCGATGGCGTACGTTCCAGCTTCATGGTGCTGCATGGATTCCGAGCAGCCTAGTTCGACGTTCTTTGCGCACATCGCATTCAGTACCTTGTGTATTAGCCTATACAGCGGAAGCAGCGAGCTGAGCGACTTTCAATAATACCATAACGATAAAGTGGCTTTTCCTGCATAGAATGTTCAGATTCTATGGGGTTCGCTTGATTATAGTGGTTGGTCACTATTAAATTAAAAAGATAAACTTTGTACTTAGCCACCAAGTTCTGGAAGGGCCAAGGGTCACCACTTGCGGTAAATTGAGGAAGGCCTGTATTGTGGCGAGAGTGCGAGATGAAATTTATTAAGAAAGAAACAAATGAGTAATAAGAAAGAAATGTAGAATGATAAAAAGAAATTGGGCAGAGATAATTAAGACTTCTTACACGTGGGAATGCAAACGCATTGTAGGCCCTTTAGTGAAATGTTGCTTTATGCGCGTTCCTTGTCCGCGCAAGCTCTTGCTTGCGTCTAACTGTGAATTGGTTGGGCCAAATCAATTTCCTTTTCAAAGCCATTAATTTACTTTGCTTGCACTTAACTCCCTGAGAAATTTGACGTCAGTTCGGGTATTTCTTGACTAATTTTTCTCTTTGCGCCGTCGGCCATTTTTGGTACTATTATTCGGTCGCGCCGCCAACCACGACTGATTTTCGCGTAACGGGGCACATAATTCTGTGGCATTATTAGCTGTACACATGGCCTCAGGGCAGAGGCGTGCGTGTGTGCGTGTGTGCGTGCGCAGGAGAGAGACGACGAATCTTCTAGAAGACGTTTTCGGCTGGTGGACCAGCCGAAAACGTTAAGTAAATACGTCTTTCAAAAGGTTCGTCGTCTCTTTCCATGCATACCTTACGTCGGACCCTGAGTGCTGAGCTTTGAAGGAACTCCATATATATATATATATATATATATATATATATATATATACACTCTGCCCCCTTCTTATTTTAGCTGCCGACCGGCTCTTGAAGGCAAGCTGTGCAAGCAGGAACGATGCGCGATTTGCTAATGTCGCGTCAGACCACAAAGCATGCTTTAAAACTTAGATTTCGGGAGGAACGATTCCGAAAGATCCGCAGAAATGCATCCGGCGACTCGTCTTGTGGGTGTACATAAACATAGAAGCTCAAGAATATGAACGAAATCCTTCTTGAGTTGTCCTCTGAACGCTGACAACACCAGAGCCACTGTGTAAAGTTTGTTCAGTAGAAGCCATATGACCTGCTCTTGCTCATCTATAAATATCCTTAACAGTCGCAGCTTTGTCCAAACGCACTCAACGACGTTACGTAACTCTGTGCTTTCAGAAGAGGGCATTTTAAGCAACCGAAATGCTTTCATCTTGCTGACAGGACACACATTAGTAAGCGCGACATCTTACATGCTTCGCAATGTGGAAAAAGACTTCAAAGTTCTTATCCTCCGCGATTACAGGCCTGAAAGCGCTTTTCACTTTCTTACTTCGAAGCTTCCACAGAGCATCCTACTATTTTTCGCAGCCTGAAAAATTTATTTCTCCCTACTCACAAATGCCTACAAAGCTCTCTTAAGTAAGAGGAGGAAAAGATACAGTAACTGATCGGTTTGACAGACTGAAAGACGTGAGTTAGGCCATTCCGCTTACGCCTCATGTCAGCCTGGGTTGAGAATAATAGCCTTTAGCCAATCGAAAAACGGCGTTGGCTGTCGACTGTTCTTTGTACTTGTGTTGCCTGCGTAGGCTCTGGGCTGTGTAGCGGTACACTTACATTTCACGTCAAATCAACGGCGAACGGTACACCGAAAAACACCCTATTCGTTAGCTTTGTTCTTCCGCTGGACGATTTATCCGTCCGGTGATAGTTTGAACCGACGAACTTTCGGCGTCAGGCCGTGCTGCCTGCATTGGAGCCTTATAGGCTGCTTTATAACGTTACTAAGCTTGCCATGAAGGCATTCATCACGTCAGCTTCGACGTTTGTCCTCTAGTAGACCCAAGTGGTATATATTCAGTTGATAGGTGTTGTCTACTCAAGTTTTTCACCCAGATGGATATACGCTTACCTTCTATATCGAAACGAGTGGCTGTGGGGTTATTTATTCAGTAGTAAATTCTATCACGCCGTTCAGTGCCTTCGTACGATCTGTGCGCTAACCTCATCAATCATATGATTTTATCCGCGTTTTTCCTTTTCATGTGCAACCAGTGATGTCCCGCTTGGCATCTTGGACAGAATTACCATTCGTACGTACGCATGTGGGTTCCCACTCCGTAAACAACTTCATAAAACGCGGACATAAATACCACGGCTTTGCGGAATAATTTTCCAACGCATAGACGAAGCAATATAATAGCAGACTGGGGCTGATAGCGAACAATAATACAGAATATCGTCTAACAGCAACAAGTCTTGATAATTTAGGATGTTTAGGTGTGTTGTCATTCTTTCATTTCGCAAGAAAAAGAGCATCGCAAGCGCTTAATAAAAAGAAGTAAAACCCATCAGCATAGGCAGGCTTACTGCGTGCACTGGCTTACTGCGTTTCGGTGGGGTTAATGGGGGGGGCTTGATAATGTACGTTTTGTCTTCATTTTCTTCGCAACAATGCGTCTTTCTCCGGAAAAGAAATGCAGACATAGTAAGCGCGAGCTCTGCTATTCTGAACTATTTTACTGCTTCTTTACAGTGTTCTTTTAACCTCCTATGTAAGACCCGAAGACGGCCCGAGGACATAATTGTTTTTGAAGTCTGTTATTACCACCGACTGACGTTCTACAAACATAAAGATACTTTTTTTTAATACCACTGTTGGATGCCAGAAGCGTGGGCAAAACACAACCATCTCCAGATATCTATGATGTGGTAGCATTTGTTTTTCTTTGCATAAACACAGATAACGATGCACTATTGCGTTCCGTTAATGGCCAGGTTGCCAAGTGATGGTGCATCCCGTATTTTTTATGTCATTACGCGAATTCGAAATTCACTTCATGGTTGCTTTTCGTCGTCCGTGGGTGTTATTCTGGGAATTGTCAAATTCCGCCATATTGACAAAATTGTAATTACAGTATTTTGATACAGAGAGGCCAAAGCAGCGCTAAGGGCCAACCAGAGCAGGCAAGGTGTCAAATTCGAGGATATGGCGGAATTTTACAATGTCCAAAATAGTACCCCGTGACGACACAATGTCTTATATCAAATTAGCATCGATTTCCCCGACAGCTGCCGGCAAGAAAACGAGCAAACCCTTTTCATGCAGTTCCGCGAACTCTGACATAATATCCGGGATGAGTGCAGTACCGCAATCGCTCCCTTGTTCACATTGAAAGGTACTGAATGCAATTTGGTTTAATAGCTCTGTACTATTTGTTCTAACATTGCCACAAGGATTAAAGTTCTCCCTTATGTAATGCCTCCGGGCCTTTAAGGTGAAAGTAGATGAAATATATAAAGAAATGAAATATACAAAGGGTTTCAGGAGGCTGAACCATTCGAACTTGGGATGCGTCGTTAACGAAGGAGTAAAGGTGACGTCTGTTTGCTCAGCCTGGAACTTATAGAATCGGTCTTCTTTGCAACGTGAGTAAATGTGTTGGTATGTAAGCAAAAAAAAAAAAAACGAAGTGCAACGCAGTACGTCTCGAGTGAGGTCACCGTACCGCCTCTATCGCGTCGACCCGCGGAGCTGTACTTGGAGCCTAGCCAGAGACTTGATAAGCAAAGCGAAAAGGGGTCGAGTGGATGTTTTGAGCGAGCGCGTCTGTGCGTGGAGAGACGACCGCTACGGCAAACATAGACACGAGAACGTATAGCACCGTATACAGCGTAAACACATTACACGACACATATAATACAGTTGCGCCCCAGCGTTTACTACGCAGACACAGCGAGCGGCATGAGAAATATACGTATCTGTGATCGGGTTAGCCGTTTCTGCAAAATTAAGGAGGAACAATTAACACGCCACACTTTTAGCGTCTATAAATCAACGCGACAACAACAACAAAATGTTTATGCGCAAGACATAGAGAGCATTTTGATTTACGTAAGTTTTCTTTCTTTTTTCTTTATTTTTGTAGTGGCTTCCACAGATGTAGAAAACGCGTTCGAAGCGCCAAAGAGAATTGTCGTGGAGAGATTCCCTAGCCCGAATACAGTAAACATACCTGAATGTCCTATAGGAAATGTCTACTTCTATCCCAGGGCTCTCGAATTCTTCATAAGACGGAAAGTACTGGCAAAAAAAGGATGTCCGGCAAGGAGAGCGGATGCCCGCAAGCATGTGGTTTGCAGATGACATTGTCCTCTTCAGCAACAGTGATGACTCCCAACAAACAATTCCGAACTTGAACCGCAAAACCTGTTTTGGAACCAATATGCAAAGTAAACTAAGCTAACTTGCAATGAGGAGCGCAGAAGAGGTTCGGAAAAAGGAGACAAAACAGCGTCTTTCCTGTCTTGTCTCCTTTATTCCGAACCACTTCTGCGCTCCCCATTGCAAGATATGTCGAACCCACTAGCCCAACAGCTTACTACTTTAAAGCTAAGCTAATGTTCGCTAGTTTGGCCAGAGAGTAAGAGTTCGTGCTTCGTAAGTTAAACGCATGCAGGAACACACTTATATAGACAATGTAGCCACATGGGACACAGATCGTGAGAAGGACACCTCTATAGGTGAGTTATGGTGAATACTAAAATTTAAAGGTTGGCTCGAAGGCATATTATATGTGTGTAAAAAAAAGAAGGCGTGAGCGCGTGCAGTAGACACTCTCAAGTCATTAAAAATAGCAGATGACGGTACTTCTGAAAGAAAAAAAAAACAGTATTTAATCAGTCCATTCCACCAGTACTCATATTTTGGCCTGAAATTTGGAGGACAACATTTAAACTTATGTAAATAAGCCCAGCACGCAACCAGCGCTGGAACGGAAAATATGTAGCGCTAAATACAGCAAGAGGAAAGTATGGGTTAGAAAGAGAACCGCGGATGTTGCTGATTTCCTAACTTAGGTAAAATAAACGATAAGTAATGTTTGCCAAGTGATGTAAGGGGTAGAGCAGGTAGCCGTCAATCTATTTGATTAATTGAGATTGGATTATTTGCGTAGTTGGGGCGTAGGGAAGTGAAATGCAGCATAATACTGCAGATAATTAGCTGGTGTGACGAAATAAAAAAATATGCAGGCGCAGGATAGCTTCAGCTGACGCAGGACAGGTATAATTGAAGGTCGCTGAGTTGAAGAGGCCTTCGCCCTGCAGACGTAAGTTGGCTGATGATGAAAAAAGAAAAAAAAAACATGCCCTGCAGCGCGTGTCTCCAGTAGTGCGCCTGTACTTGCACTATATGTTTATTTCATTTTATTTTACTGAAGCAGAGTTATTGCACGTCGTGTATTGCCAGAGAGCTTAATTCCATCTCATCAGTCTGGTTGCATAAAGAGACAGAGTCGACTTATTCGATAAATAATAATATGCAACTATCTCATTACGTTCTGCTAGTTTGATTTCTAATGAATTGGTTTACGGTACACGTTGTTATTCCGGAATATAAGCTGGCCAGTGCTCAACGAACGTCCATTTACTACAAGAACCGCGAAACTAAATCAGCTACAGCAGAGTCACCTCTAAATTCTGTGTCGCAATACATGGGCATTCCGCTTATTGTTTTCCAGAAAAGTGTACCGTTGCTCTGTGGCGACAAATCTACCTGGCACGTCGTTGCATTGTCGTGACATATTTTTTGGATGGAAATTTCAAAACTAGTGCCAGTTGCATTATTTCTACTTTATAGGTGTGCCTCGAAAACTGATCCTGGCTTGATTTGCGAAATTTCAATATAATAGGTACTCCCGATTAAGTAACATTTAATTTAAATAATGTGGCAGCGGCAATTAGCTAATATAACGCTACCTATGTCATGCCAGGATTGTCCAACTCTTCAAGCAACAAGGCTGAAGAAGTAGAATAGCGCTATCTGCCGATTTGACTTCCACATCGCGTTACCCGGTGACTTCAAAAATGCGTTGACGTTAATAATAGCATAATAATAATGCGGTGGTTTATCAAAGCAGGCCTTTTTCAGCCACGAAAAATATTTTGGCAATGGAACTGTTCCCATAATGCTTACGTTGTGCCCTCCCTGCATCATCATAAGAAAAATAATGAATCAGCTGATGAAAGTATACACTTGTTTCCGCTGCCATTTAGCGATTCTGTGAGCACGAGGTCGCGGGCTCGAATCCCGGCCACGGCGGCCACATTTTGATGAGGGCGAAATACGGAAACACCTGTGCACTTAGATTTAGGTGCTGTTAGGAATGGCCGTACGGGGTGGCAACGTGCCAGCTTTCGGCCCGCTGCACGTGTTCCAAGCCCACCAGACGGGGCGCCCTTCGGAGAACTGCGGATGACCGGCAGCCATGTGGCGCGCGGTCAGGTCAGGAATGCGGTGCTCGGCAGCGCCACCGGGGACGGAGCAGAGTTCCACGAAGCCCTCTGTCGTCGGCGCCGGACATCGGAATGTGTGTGCCTTTGTGTGGGTGGGCCGTACTGCGGAGCGGCGGCAAGTTTACAATGACTGGACGAACGTTTCCGCCCACTGGGACTCCGTCCACGTGGACCTCGAAGAGTGACGCCGAACGATGACGTCGAACTATGACGTCAAGCGGAGAGCTTATAAGCAGCGTTTGCCGGCTGCTAGAGGGTGCTCGTGTCGTGCTCGTCGTCGGGAGCTGAGTGCTCGTTATCATGCTCGAAATGTAGTAGTGAGCTGTGTGCTCGTAAACTGTTTGCTGTATGTTAGTTTTGCGGGCTCCATATGGGAGTCGCGCTAGGCTGCCAATGTATGTCCTGTTTTAAATGTAAATACTGCTAATAAACCCTGCTCGCCTAGTTCCTGCCAAGTTCATCCCTACAGCTACGACTGCCAAATCTTACAGTGCACGAATAATTTCGCTGGTGGTCGAAATTATTCTGTAGTCCCCCACTACGGCATACCTCATCACCAAATCGTGGTTTTGGAACGTAAAATCCCATAATTAATTTAATTATTTAGCGATTCTGGAATGCATGCTTTTTTTTTAGCATCGGCTTCTTCAGTCATTTTTTTAGCACAAGAATGCACGATAACACCCACTGCCATACCATTTCAATTGTTTTTTCCGCTTAAGGTAAACAAAAAATTAAATACTACTTCCTTGTTTTGTTCTTCCTAATATAGAACATCAGATGAAGGTACGCGACGCGCTTAAGAAGAGAATTTATACCTATCATCAGACACGTGTGGAACACAGAAATGCTCTCGGTACATCGGCAAACGCTGAACCGATTTTGATTGGTGAGCAAGATTTTTATTTAATGCCTCAAGGTATTACGGCAATTATCAAATATCGGTGCGCTTCGAAAATAAAATAAAGAAGCGAGAAGCACAAATTTTAAAGAACAGTAACTCGGCAAACAGATTTCGCAGTTCTTTATACTAGCTGCAACCATTGGAGCATCTGAAGCGGACAATTTTGATGACCGAGTCAACAGCTTAGGTGAACTCGTTACAAAATTGCGGGAGTTTTGCAAAAGCCCTACCCACAAATTAGCAATATACTTTAGAGCAGTGAGTAATACGTCAATTTTAACCGCCTTAGATGTCTCACTAGAAGCAGTTGGTAGAATTGCGGTATCCTTTTCTTTTTTTAACTGAGTTAGATTTGTGAACTTCATGCTGCCATTTCATTGTAATTTGCAGTTTTTAACAAACCATAAACGCCCAAGATGAAAAATATGCTTCCTTTAGTCAAACCTCACCAGATTAGCTATATCTCCGTTTTCATGTATTATAGGTAGGCGCTCCTCAGACAAAGCTTCCTTTTCACATATAGCTTTTCTTTCCTTCTTTTTTTAATTTCTTTCAATTTCTTCGCTTTTTTTGCTGATAGTTATAGTGGAGGTGTGACACAGTCTTCAAGGAAACTTAGTCACTGATTGTTCTATCTTCAGTGAAAGGCTGCAGTGTTTAATATATATATATATTACACTTAAAAGGAAACGAAGTTTTGGCCCCCCATTTCATAATTAAGTCACTATATAGCAATATCCTCATGAAACGGGCTTGCATGCTTACATTTAGTCTCATACCGACGTTATGCCGCATGGATACCCAAATTAAGCGAAAAAAACAAACAATCAGGCTAACTCACTTCACGGCAGTCATAAGCCATAAAACTCAGCTGTTTTGGGGCCGAGAAAATGTGACATAAAACCATATTCACTCCACGTGCATCAATTTAGGATCATCTAAAAGGCATCATGATACAGGGTGCGAGATAGCGATTTGGCCAAACTCGCTTTAAGGGGTTTCGCTGTGACATCGTGAACCCTGCAGCAATAAACCCCACAGTTGTGTGCTAACCTCTCGGGCGCAGACTTATATCTGTCTCCTCATCGCTCTGTCGACAAGAGATTAGCCGGGAAAATTCGAAACTCCCGCTCGCAATGCTCACGTCTGCGTTCGCTCTCTACCGGCGCCTGCAACAAACGCTACGTTTGCATACGCCTTGGAAGCTCGGGTTTTGACACGGGCTTTTGAGATGGCGCTACCGGTCCAAAGGAAACGCTGACGCCCAAAACGCGGGCGCGTCGCGCACCGCTGGGCTGGCTGGGCGTCGGGGCCGCAGGGCGCATGCGCTGCGTCTCTCAAATGCTGTTTCTTGCCTCTCCCAGCTCCCGGTCTGTTTTCCTTCGTCAATCTCTCCCACGTTCTCAACGCACCTCTCCTTTCCTCCTTGCCGGCATCTGTGTTTTACTCCTTCTTTCTAGACGTGCGTTGTATTGCTTGGCGGCTGACTGTGACTTTATATGCCTGTCGTCAGCGCCTCGACAGCGTACAGCAGCCCTCCCTACCTGTGGACTTCACACGCTGTCCCGTCATTTATTTGCGTCACGGTGAGCCTCTTCCGAAAGCTGTTGTGCTTCTGTGCTCGCTTCTCGTGAGAACTACCCGCATCCGCCCGACCCTTTCCGCTAGCACCCGCACACACGCAACCAGCGCACTGTCGTGCTCCGCGCGCCCTCCTTCTAGCTCATCTCGGTAACGAATTTTGCGTGCGGCTGGTGTTGCTTAGGACGGTGCATGTCTGCTGTTACGATCGCCTCGGGCGTTCTTCTGCTGGTCTGTGCACCGCATTCCTTCAAAGGCTGCAGTGTCAAAAAGTTGTCGCGTGGCGCGCGCGCGCCGCCCGACCTTTGGACAGAGAAAGAGCTTTGCGGTGAAGCATCTGCGCTGCGGTTTTCATTCATTGTTGAATTCCTTATGCGGCGACTGCTTAGGCTGCCTAAGCTCGAATCCCGTGCGTGGTAGGTGAGTCACGTTTTTTTCCCTAGATATAACAGACCACTGCTTGTGGCATCGCATGCCTAACTCGTTCTTCTACTGCGGGATGGGCACATGATCCTCTTTTGTTGTTGTTGTTGCTGGTGCGCAGGAGCTGTTGTGATCAAAACATATTGCACGCAGAGCTTGCGCGTGTCATGTGCACTGCCTAAATGCATTGGCTTTTAGCAGTTCTGAAGCAGTAAGGACATTTTATCGTAATAATTATCGTCCGTGCACATTAAATGGTGACTGCTGCCAATTATTGCAGCGGAATGTTCGCTGTTGCTATGTGTGGCACAGTACGGGAGCGCTCACTTGCTTTTATTTTTCTTGGCCCACCGGCGTTGCGCACGCGTCATATTAATCGTGCGCACCCGCTTTGTACTGGACAGAAGCGTCGCTCTATGATGATATGCCCTTCTCGGTGAGTAAAGCCCTTTCCAACAAGCGCGCCTTAGCGGGTGATTATCTTTCGCCAACTACGGACGGCGCGGTTCATAAAGATCACCGTTTCGCTTGCTAGCCCAATGGCAGTAACTGAAATGCTTCTGCGCGCGCTCCAGTCAGTACTGTTTCACGTGCTGTTGTGTTCGTTGAGCTGTGACAGTGCCTCTCCAGTCGCTGTCAAGCTTAATTATTAAACGTCCCAGACAGCACAATGACATCCGCAGGACATCCTCGGGTCATGCAATAGAGTACGTTTGGACGTCCTCAGGACGTCCCCACATGAGCCTCAACATGCCTATCAAGTCCTGTTGTCCGGCCTTAGCACATCCTCAGGAAGTCCTCTGAAGAGCACTTGAGAATCTTTTCAGTACGTGTTGAGGACATTTGAAAGACCTTGGCATTCGCTGCACCCAGTAAAAATGCGTGATTTTATTACCTAAAGTAAGCTGTTTTCCATTAATTCGCTAAGTAAAAAATTCATGCTTAAAGTACAGCATGCACTTTATGCTTGACACAGCATGCTTTTGAGCCCTGTTGCAGAGGGCTGCACGAAATGAAAACGTAGACCCAAAGTGACACACACAAAACCATTTTATTAATTTTACTTAATAATGGCGCATGTCACACTGAGAAAAAAGGTTCAAATAAGCGTGACAAAGCCAGGGGAATTCTCCACTTGAAATGTCTTTATCCAAGAACACTGAAGCACAAGAGCTCATAGGAGTCACTGAAAGAAATAATAAGCAGCACACTGTCAAAAACAACTTACATCCAAATACAGAGAAATGACCAACGAAATAGTTTATGCACATGCATGGAAGCACTGAAGCACAGAATTATTGCATAAAGCACCAAAGCAATTGACTACTGTTTATCGAATGTTGCTCTTTATGGCAAAATCAATCCAGTCAATCTCTTTTTTTTTTTTCATAACGAATATGTTTCACCTTCTTCCATGACATGATTTAGAAAAATATTAAGTATAACTGCATCTAGTTTAGAGGCCGACACAGTGCGATTGCTGCCGGCCAGTGCTAAAACGTCGTATTGCTTGGACGTTCGCAACAATGCTCTTGTTCGTAAAAACAGCACACAGAGGATGAGAGTGACGTTGCAGCAGCGTTGAACCATGAATGAGCAATGGTCAGAAATGCTGAAATCATCATGTTGAAACTGTCCGCTTTCGCAACCCGGCATAACATGTCACAAACCTGTGGAGAGCAGCTTTGGTGATATTATTCTACAGGCGAAGCGACACCGCGAGTTCCAGTGCCCGTTCCATCCCACACAAAGAGCTCCATGGCAAAGTCACGAGAAGCTTTCTGATTCACTATGTAATTGATGAAGGTTCTGTCTACGCTGTTTGCTAATTAAAAACATGTGCTTATGCGTCTATTTCTTCCCTGTACAAATCTGCATTCCACTTTCTGCCACCCTGAAAAATATGAAAGGGACTTACCTGCTGTCTGCTGCCATGTCTTTCTTCACTGCTGTATTTGGCTTGGACTGGCTTGTCTTGACTTTTCAAATGGAAAGTGCCAATGTGCCAGCCACAACGGTGCCAGCAAAAAAAGAAAATGGAGTGGCTTGGTCGCTGACATTGTGGGATACCTTGCTGGTTCTCTTTCATTACCAACCACAAATGCTATCGCCCGCAAGTACTCAAAACGATACAAGTTACAAAAATGGTTCAATCAGAAACAGTGGTGAGGTATCAAGAGCAGTTAATCAACATTTAACTCAATGAAAAAAAATCAAAATCAAGCTCCATGGCGTAGTAGCGACGTCACATGAAGTATAGCACCTAATTTTTCATTCATCAGCCGAAACAACCGTAAAAATTTCAATTTCAGGGTTTCTTCTAACATAAAACTAAATGTCATCAAAATGTCCTGTTGTGAATGTTCCTTGGACAATCAGACTAATAATCGGATTAATAAGTCCTGCAAAAGATGGTTTCAGGATGAACCGTGAATGTCGTCCTGAAGGCGTACCGAGAACGGTCGTAGAAACTGTCAGGACGTTTTTTTAAATTATAAGCTTTTACACGCCAAAACCACTTTCTGATTATGAGGCACACCGTAGTGGAGGACTCTGGAAATTTCGACTACCCGGGGTTCTTTAATGTGCACCTAAATCTAAGTACACGGGTGTTTGCGCATTTCACCCCCATCGAAGTGCGGCCGCTGTGACTGGGATTCGATCTTGCGACCTTGTGCTCAGCAGCCCAACACCATAGCCACTGAGCAACCACGGCGGGTTGTGAGGACGTTTGTACCATTTGAGGACATCCTGAGGACGTCGAGTGTTGTCTGCGGTGTGTTGGGATTTGTGCAAAAAAACTTGGGAGATGCTTAAGCTTCGCCTTTAAGAGTAAAACGCAGTAGCATTTAAGGGTCCCTGACTGCTTCTCATGCGAATCATTTCTTACCACAATCTGCTTCTCATGTGCTCTTGACGCAAAAAACGACCTGCTTCTCACCGCAGATCAGTTTCTTTATTTCACAAATCACTTGCTTCTCACCTCAATGACATTGTTTACTTCACATCACCATTTGCTTCTCATCACATCACTGTTTACGTTGTATGCTTTGACCGGACTTTTTCAATCGTACAATTTTTTGCTCTGATACATCATTGTCTTCGAAATCCTTCACTACAAATGAATGACCAGTCGCTATCGATCACCAATCATCAATCATTATAATCACCAATTGAAAATCAATCACTAATTATACTGCTACTCATGCATAATAAATCATGTGACACGCTTCTCTACATTCACAATCACATCAATTCAAATTCATTGAGGCATCCAACACTCGCATAACACCTGTAGTCTAATTACCATACACACTCATTAATGATACCATATACTCAAACCACAACTTTCTCATCAAAAGCCTCATGTGTATGCATACTGGATGCATCCAGTTGTTCAATGAACCATCACATGCCTTCAATCTAATTACCTCATTCCTAATTAGCATACTCACAATTACCATGTACCCATTAGTACATTTCTCTAATGCACTTTACCAAGCTAGAACACAATGTGCTTATCAATACATCACACCTACACACACAATTGTTTGATTAAATACAATGAACCGCCCCATCACTTGCATTCCCTTCGGTTTAATTTGCCAATTCTTAATTACCTTACTCATAATTACCATGCACATAACAGTACATTTCTATAAGACACCTGACTAAGTTAAAGACCACAAAGTATTGGTTGAGCCAATGAGCCTTCGTGGCCGTTTTGCATTCCGAAGGTCCTGGGTTCGACTTCCCCCTAAAGCCCAATTTTATTTTCAGCACAATTACTTTAAAGTAATTCCTTTCATTACAGGAACCTCCCTGTGAAACTTGGCATCAATGCAAACATTCTTGGACCTGTTAAAGAATTTTATTGATTGTTCACTTCGATCGGGAGTTTTCATTCATGTCCAGTTCACGGCCAATGCAACACACAAATAACACCGCCGCTGCTGAACTTTCTGCGTAACGTAAAGCTATCGCATTATAATTATCTTTGCACAATAACCTACGAAATACTTTTCGTGGTGATGATATATGTGCATAGCTGTCAGCTTTGCTCATTATGTGGCTCATATTCGCATGTCAAAATATCCGACCGTGTTTTATTATGTTTGTTTTGTTTCAGATACTGAAGGTGTTTAATTTTTCTTATGAATTAGTGCAGTAATGCTCGACTACAAAGCAGCCAGGACATACAGGATAACTTATTGTTGAGAGAGTTTTCATTTTTTTTTCCCTTATATATATATATGAAGGAGAGAAACCGAGGGGCTCGATTTTGTTATTCATAACCCTGTAAACCTAACAGACAATGTATGGTCATATATATATATATATATATATATATATTTCCGGGTGACCACCAATTATTCCGGATTTCCGCACCCCTAACAAGTTCACCCTTTTGAAAGGATACCATGTATTAATAATAACAGCAGCTGTTGCAATGCTTATGAATGCTGCCAAACTTGAGTGAGCAAGTGGTCAAAAGATAGCACATTGTTAATATTATGCATCTATAAACCTGGCAGACACTTCCCTTTAGATTAACGCTGCAGCAAAAACCTGCAGGCCTTCAGTGAATGTAAGCTTCTTGCTTTTTAATAGCTGCCTTTACATAAATACGGCAATGGCACATCGCATCTAATTTCCCTGTAGTCGAACACATGTGAAGAGCATTAATGCACTAGTAAGAGAACACAGCGCTAATGTTGATCTGAATTTAGAGTGGTAGCTGTGACGTTGAGAGGGCATTTACCCGATTATTTTATGTTCAAAGAAGGGTGACTGATTCGGCTAGTTGGTATTTCATTTTTTGTTGCAAGAACATATAGCAGGAACCAGTAAGGCAGGACAAAAACGGAAAAAGACAAAAGGCCCAACAGGTCTAGGGCGCACACAGGAGTGCCCAAATGCATAAGATAACGTACCGCAGCAAGGGCTTTAGGATAAGGGAAAGCATCGCACCTCTTGTGAAGCATGCCCACATGCACATTTATTTGTGCTTTTCTTCCTTTGTTAAAGCAGTTCAAAGAACAAAGTAAAGAAGGAAATGCGCAAAATGCCTCTATTCGTTGTATTTCTTCATCTGCTTCTTCTTTTTATGTTTATAATGCCTGCATGCCAATGACGATTTGTATAGCTAAGTTGGTCACATGATTTCCAAGCAGCTCTAATTTTCACTACATGTTCCTCTGAGTGATTTCACTTACTTAAATAGAACATATGGCTACAAAAAAAAGACAAATGCTTGGTAATTGTTTCTGAAAAATTATCACGCCAATCTTGAACTTTGTGCTGCGAGACAACAAAAACTGAATTCTCCAGGTTTTTGTCTTCAAATATAACACCAAATTTTTACCCCCTGAATTTCAAATTATAATGCCCAAAAATGAAAGAGCCTATAATATAATGTGTGTGTGGTGTGCTTTAGGGCGGAAGCACGGTGGGAAGGACAAAACTGATTGTCTATGCTTGACTTAATTACTATAATTCAGATGTAGATATGTGAATTATTCAGAACGATATATATATGGCGAAAAGAAATTGGCATATTTGTTGTTGAATTAAATATTAAAAGCTTTTCTACATATGAAAATAGGGAAGGAAGCAAGAACAGGTGAAACAATTCAATTCAGTAACCACATGTGCACTTAATAGGTCGAGGTAAATCAATGTGGCACTCTGAACTTACATATACGTGGCAGGCAATATTTAATGACAGTTGGTTTGAACATGGTGAAAGTAATGCAATAATATGACTTCACATATTGATTAGTGTACTTCTAAAGATCAGTTGACTAAATTGCGTGACAGGTAAGCCTTAGTAAATATCACTGTGAGCCAAAGGAAACACATTTTAAAATTTCCCACCCTTTCCTACCTGATGTTTATCCTTTTACTTTTGGAAGCAGAAAAATAATATTTGGCATTTAATTTGATAACTAAACCTCCTATTTCTCAAACACACACATGTATTTGATTCAGTTCAAATTATTATACACTCGAAATTTCCCAGGGAGCTTACTTTAATTGTTTTGGATAACTCAATATCAAATTGTCTAACTCTCTGCAGCTTCATTTAATGGGAGATGATGTTATTTTAACTCACCGACATACTTTTTGTGCAGGCTCCAAGCTGGCTCTCTCAAATGAGTCTGAAGAGAAGGCACGGCGTACGGCAGCAACATCATCGGATAAGGAATCGCTCGACGAGTCGCAGCTGCTGCCGCAGGAGTTTGTGGTGTCCTTCCAGAATGGGGGTAGCCCCGTGGTTGACATTGAGAATGGTGCAGCACGATCGAGTGATGTGTTCCGGCAGTCCCGGTGTAATGCTGTCTACCTTGACTGGAAGAACATCACATACACGGTGCCTGTCAAGAAGAAAGGTACCCAAGCTAAGTGCAAACAGCAAGAAACATAACATTGATTTTTATCTGTTCTGTAAACTGTGGAAAAAAAAAGATACCTTCTTTTGGATTATGTTGTAGCATGATATTTAAAGTACGAGGGCGAATCAGAAAGTATTTGCCCTATTTTTTATTAGCCAATATAAGGTACATCCAGGTAACTACAAATATACATATTATTCTACGTACCTTAGATTATTTTTCCAGATAACTCCACACCGGTTGAGACATTTGTCCCGTTGCAGCAGAAAATTCGAGATGCCCTTGCTGTCAGTCAGCGATGCATGCAGCCTCCCCAAACACTCATTGGCATGCAAGCCTTCACAGCCTTTTGCAATTTCACATCATCACCGCCTCACACTTCTCAAAACAAGGCACCTTTCTCCTTATGTGGGCTGCAGTTCCCTGTGGATTTCGACAGGCGTTTGTCCCTTCCTCCATAGAAAGCAAATCGCACTTCCTTGCTCCTATGCCTTGAACACATGAAGCACAACCACCATCGTCAACAACTGCCAGCTGTGCCGTGCCTTGGAGCTACCGGCAGATAAGGCTCGGCCGGCGCAAGAAAGGTCCATTGCTGGGAATGGATATGTTGACTTCGCATTTACAGCCGTAATTAGGCTGAAAAAGAACAGGGGCAAATACTTTCTGATTCGCCCTCGTAGTTGTGGGAGGAACTCGTCCAAAACAGCTACTGAATAATACAATAATGGGGCAGAACTGATGAGGAAAGACTGAGTGGTGAGATATTATAGGTGCTAGTTTTATAATAATAAACATTTTAATGTGAAGGGTCCCCTAAAATGCGTCTACTATTTATTCATTGTTATACATTATTACGACATTGCTGCCTTTAGCAATGGCACATACATGCTCACATTGAATTTTAGCCTATAATAGCATATATGACAACAAACCTAGCACTAAAGAACATGGTCGGCACACTTTAAACTGGAGCTCCAATATGATTTTCCCTCTTTTATGGGAACTTCAGAGCACCTATGCCCCATGTGCAGCTTGCTATCTGCAGACCTGTTTATAATGACAAGCGTTGGAGTCAATGCTATCATGGTTTGGCTGGTGTAAGTGGAAAACACCGGCCATCTACGAACCCAACCTTTGAAGCAACGCATTCAGTCAAATGGACCCGAGCTGCCATCTGTCTTGAAAAATGAAAAACAAGAACCCTATTAAAATGCAGCAGCAGGGTAGCTTTGTGGGCAAATTGCAACACTGATCCAATAAGACCACTAAGCTTCATTTATGAGAGTCATAGCTCACAAATCATGGCAGCTTTACCTTTCTACTGGAGCAACTGGACAACAAACGCATTAATACTCAAGATGTGACATCCACACTAAAGTCAAACTCAATTAAGCCAATTTGAAAGAATTTATTTGTGCTTTCCAACAGTCTCAAACAACCTATACGCTATACTCCAACATATTCAGCAAGGTCGTAGCATGCTATCATTGCACACAGAACCGAAAACGAGTGGTCGATTAGACTGAATAGATGCCAGGGAGATGGAAACAGTTGAGAGTGGCAGAGAACTAGATCCATTGATCAGGGTAAATTTACAGCGTAGAAGGACTGCATAAAGGAAGTAGATAGGACGTCGGCACTGGTGTCCTGTCTGTCCTTGTGTGCCATAGATTTACCATGTATAACCAACTAGCCCAGACATCTGCTATGACCAGTGATTACATTAGGAAGTCAGCAAGTATGGGGTGTGTGTTTAAAAGGCAAAGGTAACCAAGACCTCAAAGAGAGGCCTTTGTCCTGCATGGGACTTGCAAAATAGAGTGATGATGATGGTTATGGCACAGCAAAATGTCGTAAAAACATGCTAACTGTATTACTTGGGCCCATGCACTGTTCTTCTGTCTTGCAGAAAAAAAGGCCCTCATCAGCCGCATGTATGGCAGGGCAGAACCAGGCACATTGACGGCCATCATGGGCCCCTCAGGTGCTGGCAAGACTACACTGATGAATGTCCTCTCTGGTCATTAGTAAGTGCTTAGTTTTCTTTGACATTTCACTGCATTTCAGGCTTGGCACAAGAACAAGTGCAAGAGCATGCGTACATTAACAAATTGAGGATGAAAAAAATGTCATACGTGCAAGACAAGACTCACAGCATTTGGCATAAATAGAAAAGCACGACTAATTTGGATTGATTACAAAATACCTTGACAGAAATGTTGAAAAGACGGCTATGAAGTTCTGTGCAGTATGTACGGCAGGCTTTTGTTTTAGACTGAAACATTGTTTGTGCAAAATTAAGCCAAGTGCCTGCTTCAAGGTGTGTTCAGAAAAGATGTGGCTTCATTTTTAGTTTTGTATATGTCCCTTGATACTGACCAGCCCAGAAGCCACGCCAAACCTGGGAGGTCAGGCAGAGGAAATTTTGCTATAAAAAAAAAATTTATGAGGAGCTAACCCCGGTTGATATATAAGAATGTGTCGAGCATGCTTTTGGGAGTGGTTATTTGTGGCACTACGATGCACTGTGTTATGGGTAGTGCTCCCCTTACCAACACGCTGTACCACCATACCACCATGTGATTTTCACCACTTTGTTACACTGCACTTTCTTCAGGATTGGCGGCCCACAAAAATGGGTAGACACAAAGAAAGTGTGATTACTAAAGCTAAATGTCTTAAAAGAAAAGCATTGGAAGTGTTAGGGCTGGCACTGTAGGTGCTGGTGACATTGTGCTGGTTAGGGGGTGCAGCCGTATAAAGTGGCAATGTAGTTAAGTGTGGCGCATACCAAGATGGCCCCCAACAAGTATGAACAGTAGTAGCTGAAGCTGCACTACAATGATGCCATGCTGAGACACAGGAAAAGTGTGATTCTTCCCTCTTCACATTTGTGAAGCAAAGCAATGTTGGCTATACAATGGGAGACGGCATTGAAATGCAGCGCATGCTTGGATTTTCTATAGCGTAATATTCCACAGACCACTGCAATCTCAGTGCGTTACCCACATGCAACAACACTTCAAGTGCACTAATTAAATCTAGTTAAAATATATAATGCTAATAGATTCTATAATATATCTTCAAAAACACTAGCACACCTTAAGCACTTGCCAGTTCATTAGCGCCTCATTCGTACCTAAGCATGAACAGTCATGCAGGCCTAAATTCTTCGTTTTGGAGAATGGGTTAAGTATGTGTGGGTAAATGCTATATCTGCCTGGAAAGACCAACATTTACTGTTTCATTGTTGTTTTAGAGCGCAGCTCTTTGGCGTCCGTTCCTGGGTTTCGCGTCGTCGTCGTCGTCGGCGTTGTCGGCGTTGTCGTCGGCCTCGTAACCAGCTCGCCGACGAATCTGCTGCTCCGCCGCCGCGCATGCGCGCTGTCGGCTCTCCGGGCGAGGGAGGATGATGGAAGGGAGGAGGAGAGATTGTGGAGGAGGGCTGGCTACACAAATGGCTCTTTGGCGTCCGTTCCTGGATTTCGCGTCGTCGTCGGCCTCATAACCAGCTCGCCGACGAATCTGCTCCGCCGCCGCGCATGCGCGCTGTCGGCTCTCCCGGCGAGGGAGGATGATGGAAGGGAGGAGGAGATTGTGGAGGAGGGCTGGCTACACAAATGGCTCTTTGGCGTCCGTTCCTGGGTTTCGCGTCGTCGTCGGCGTTATCGTCGGCCTCGTAACCAGCTCCGCCCCCCTTTCATCCCCCCAGCGCTAGCAGCGACCGACTGATACCGCTTTCGTGAGTCCGCTACCGCACTCACGAAAGACGTCGTGCACTTCCTGCAACTCGCATTAACCGTCCATCGATCCACACCGATGTTAGTAGTGGGGGACTTTAATGTTGACATAAAGACAAACAGCAATTTCCTAACACTTATGCGGGAGAACATCCCGTTCCTCTCGCTCGTAACGCGACCCACGGCTGTGACAACCTCGCGAGGCACTTGTATAGATCTCGTCTTTGAGAATCAAGCATTGGTGTACCAAGTCGAACATATATCAGTCTATTTCTCCGACCACAAAGCTTCCTTCATGACTGTTAAGAACTGTTAGTGGAGTCTTTGTTAAAGGAATACGTGTGAAAAATAAAAAAAAAAATTCTTTGATAGCGCATACATGTGTTGCTCGATTTCTTTGCCTCAATCTATCGAAAAGGTGAAACAGCTTACTTGCTGCGCTCAAATTTCGCATTAGGAAGTAACGTAATCGTCGGCAATTTTTTGTTTTATCATGTTTCATGGTGTTATGCTGCTTGGCTGTAGCAAACATATCTTCATGATTGTGATGTTCCCTACAGGTTAGCTTTACTGTATAGCCTTGCACTTTTTTGTCAACTTGAATTTCGATCCTTAGACAGCCATTGTGGAGCTCTTAACTGTCAATAATTCACTTACATACCTGATTCTGGGATTATAGGATTAATATTGTTGAAAATGCATCATTATGAGATCCCATGTTTTATGCTTGCACCATATGAACTGCCTTCAAAAACGCAGCAACACAATGCTCTGTTCTTGCTACTATATTTAATTACAGTAGAACTTCATTCATACGTTTTCGAAAAAAATGCGAGAATAGACGTACTAACCAAGAAAACGTACAATCCAAAGTAACTACAAAAATTTCTATAAACTCAATTATTGTTGACATCTACGTAATGCGATGCATCGCGCGAATCATTGCGGCATAAAGCACTGACGTGCCGAGCTGGTGGTGCACCGGCGGCCTGAGGCACATTTTGTTTTCTTATTGCGCGGTGTTTTAAGAGAGTGACAGGAAACCGAAACGAGACTGAGCTGGTGGGTGACCCCAGATGCTGCCTAAGCGAAATGTGACGCCCACATTGCGCCGCCTGCAGCAGGGAACGGCGGCATGTTTGGATTATCGCCTATTAAACGTGCACAGTACGCTACCAACAACACTATGCACCACGCGCTGTAAAACGGATAGGTGAAAGTGCTATCGCAATAAGTTTTGTGGCAATAGCTGTGAATGCATCTTGCAACGACCCGGGCAGAGATTTGCTGGTACCAGAATAAGAAACTGTGCTCGCGCCGTCGCTTTCACGTGAGACTGGCAGCTGTATACTGTTCTTGATCGTGCGCGCCTCGCACCTTTTCTTGTTCGCATGGAATCTAGTGGTCAGAAAATGTATACAATCGCAGTCTGCAGCAGGGAACGGCGAAGTTTCGGTTATCGCCTATTAAAAGCGTACGCTGCACTTCCGACAGCACCACGCACTGTGAAACAGCTAGGTGAAGATGCTTATCGCAATAAGATTGGTGGCGATAGCTGTGAATGCCACGTGTGACGACCCCGGTGAAGATTTGGTGGTAACGAAATGCGAAACTGAGTGCGCGCCAGCGTTTCCAAGTGAGACGGCAGGCGACTATAGCGGGGAAACTGCTGCAGTGGGCAGCTTTCTCGAACGCGCACGCATCACGCATTTTCTTGTTTACATATGGGATCTAGCGGCCGGAAAACGTATCAGTTCGGCGTCGTACTGAATGTTGGTGACGAAAAATCATGTTTTCCAGGCACGTCTGAACCATTAAACAATGGGCGTGACTCTATTGGGTCATTTTTAGTGTTCTTGATTGCAAACGTTGGCGCCAGGAGAACGTACGTAACAGGAACGTATCGACAAGGTTCTACAGTACTTGCCAGGTGACTTGCTTGCGTCACAAAGCGTAGTAAGTTACCTGCACTGTCCCTGGCGAATGCTAATATCTGCAACATATTTATTACATTTGGCGATTTGACTCACTGCGTACTAAGAGATCTTTTCCTGTGCAGGGGTGCTATAATGTAAAGCTATTCCAAACTTTGCTACTCCAGTTCTGCAATCAGCTCTCCATGATTGGTCGAAATCTTTTTTCTACCACGCCCACTTCCCCTGTCTGTCATGCGATGTCACAAAAACCGCTATAGCTTGCCATCTGATATGACGTGCACACACTCATTATGCACGAGTAGACCGAACAGAAGAAAAATTATTTCTGATTCGACGCCTTTTCGCCGTCAGCCCTCTGCTATTCGTCACACGTTCTCGGGCGGCACCCACTTCACCTGCCTGTCACACGACGTCACAAAACCACTAAAACTCACCACGTCAAAGTGACGTGCACCCGTTAAAGATGCATTAATATGCCAAACAAGACTGAATTTTTTTCTGAATAGCTGCGGACTCCCCCGTTCCGAAAGGAATAAAAGATGGCTGCCACCGATGGCTCAGGCACTGGCTACTCGCACCTGCCGGAGAGCAGGGGTTTATTTGCATATAATAAATCTTTCTGCATGGCCATGTAACGTTTTCTAGCACTTTTGGCACATTTACGACTTCGCTCTGCCAACCCTTCTTTGCTGAGGACCCATTTTGGTGGAATTCTTAACGGGCCGTTGCATGCCACCTTGATCTTACACAAGCCACCGCTACCTAAGTAAGAGAAAGCATACCAAGTGCAGATGCTGGCTCCTCCCTCTTCGTCCAATTATCTATTTTCAGTGCACTGGCTCAGCCCCCATCGAAATCCTCTCCACTTGAGCGTGCTCCTCGCCTCTTGTCAGCCAATTAGAGAAGAAAAACCACTCAATGTAGGCAATGTCATTAGTTTTAAAAGCAGACAAAAATGACCGCCTGTAAATGAGGAGAGCGTTTGATTGGGCTGTTCAGGCAATGCTGTACGTCATCGCCCGATGCTTGCGCCGGCGGTTACGTAAATTTGTCGTCAGGAGATTGCAATAGTTTTGTGTTATACGGCCCCAGGTTGACATATAAGCTAGCTGACATATTACTATCCTGGAATTTCAGAGCTCAGTGAAGATTACTGACAGGTGTTGTACCTGCAGTAATTCAAACATGGATATTTCAAACGTCTAGCCATCAATTTCGATTTTTGTTGGTCAGCTCTGGTTTCATTCATTTTGGGTCAACTAAATTTCAAAGTTTATGTTCAGCCGAAGCAGTAGAATGGAAACAACACAGCTCATTTGAGAACATTCATAACGATAATTGGCAAAACATTCAAGCTTTTATAGGATGTTAACAAATTACCCCAATCCAATCGCCTCAAATGCACTTATTTGTATTCTTGTTCTCGCCATATATCAGCTCGAACATGGTCAGATATGTGTGCGATTTTTTTTATGTAAGAAGCAGTCATTCTGTTCTGGACTACACCTAATTCAAATTTCGAAAATTCATGTCACAACCTGTGGTCCCAGTGGTTTGTTATTTCTAAGCTGACTGCAACTTTGCCTTGTCTGTTATACAGTGACAAAGGCTACCAAGGGGAAGTCCAAGTCAATGGCTGGGTGCGGGACACGGAGCTCTTCAACCAGCAAAGCTGCTACGTCATGCAGGATGACTGCCTGCTCCCCGAACTTACGGTGCGCGAGGCACTCACCGTGGGTGTCCAGCTGCG
The DNA here is from genome assembly GCF_038994185.2 of Dermacentor albipictus. NCBI lineage: Eukaryota > Metazoa > Arthropoda > Arachnida > Ixodida > Ixodidae > Dermacentor > Dermacentor albipictus. The sequence continues at coordinate 133,573,833 of NC_091824.1, forward strand.
TATGCCGTCCCTCAACCGCTCCAAGCGTGAGCAGCTGGTGGGTGCAAATACAATCTACAGCTCATCAATTTCCCCCTTTTTTTGTGTCAGCTGTGCTTTATGCTTGTGCAAGGTCAGTGTTTCTGATGAGTTCTTTTCAATTCGCCTTATCCTGTCTCTGATCCTTTCTTTTACTGTGATAGCAGTTGCAGACTTGTAAATGCTCGGGCTTGCAAATTGTGATGTACTTTTAGGGGAAATACCCCATTAATGTTTAAGCCTCCACAACTGTTGCATTTCTTCTACTTCATGGGGTAAACATGCATTATGCAATGCCAAATGCAGACTTCTATTAATGAAAGGTTGGTCTACTGAATTACATGCCAAGTTTAATCTGCTCTGAGCACTTGAACGTGTGCCATTGAGGATGAATTGTTTTACAGCGAAGCTGTATTTGGATGGTCGGTTCATCCATCCATCCGTCCACCTGTACACCAAAAACTCCTCTGGTGCAACCTCATGCGCATGCACAGAAAAAAAAAGGAAAGAGTGAAAGGAAGGCACGCAATTAGCCAACACCACTTAGATAGCACAAGGCCTGTTTACTCCAATCCATGACGTCACACTACCTGGCCCCAAATTTCCATCGACAAGGCTGGCATAATAAAAGCAGTGACGTCAAAATCACTGTTACCTACTCAGGAGCATCCCCACTATTTTCTATGGCAGTCAGGCCAGGTAACATGACGTCATGGATCGGAGTGAAAAGGCCTTGTGCTATCTAGGTAGTGTTGGATTAGCTGCGCCAGTAGTGATATCGTTGCTCTCTGTCCCAGCCGAGCATGCGTGCAGGAGCTTCTCCCCAGCTCTGAAATGGGTAGGCCACACATCATAATTATTCCTAACGAGTAGGCAGCTTTTTATCAATAATGCCACGAGCAGAACCGGGAACGAGCTCGTCTGCGCCTTGCCAATGCTGCAGCCGGGGTACAAGAACAGGCTCGTGCAGCTGAGTGCAACAGTGTACCAAATATCCAGCAGCCTACCAAGCCACTCTTTAATGAATCATCGGGATTAGCCCAGTGATAAACACCAAGCCTGCAAGTTTCAGCTTTGCTGGGTAACCATCTGTATGGAGTGCTTAAGCGGTGGCTTTCTGATGTGCATCTATGCTTCATTACGAGTCTTCCATTGTAGCAACATCAAAACAAATCTTTTGTCGATCGCCACACTGGTACTTGGTGAAAATAATTGCTTTACCAGCTAACAGCTAGTTAAAATTCTCAGCGTAATGGATAATGTATCTAAATATAGGAAAAGTAGTTGCAGCACTTTTGTAGGTTGCATATTATGAAGCTTTCCATCTGATTGTAGGCTTGTTTTAAATCACCTTTGCTTAAATGACACTTTGGTTAGTTCAGACTTCATTGCTTTATTGCAAAATTTATCGTTCAAAAATATTTTTTTTCATTTAAGTACCAAAAACAACATGAACTGCACGGCTTAAAGGTGCTGAACCTGACAGTGCTGGTCCACTACAGTAAATGCTCTTGAGCATTGGAAGCTGTTTGAAGTGCAGCAAAACAGAGCAATGCCCTGCATTATATAGTACTGTCAAGCTTCAATATGACGAATAATTTAGTAAAATATTTGATACAACAAGCTTTTTTAATCATCTAATCTAAGTTGCAAGGAGCATCATGAGCTTTTTACCATGATTTAGCGAAGTAATTGCATTTATTGGCTCTATTCAGTGAAGTCCACACATATTCCATGCATGTAACTGGAGCCTTTGTGACTAGCAAATGAGAAGCAAAACATCACCTTACAAAAAAAAATTAATCATTTGCTAGTGGCACTTCATATACAAATGTTGCCAGAGAGCAGTGAAAACACACAATACTCGAGGACAACTTTCTGTGGCTGTGAAGTCAAAGCTATGGGCATGTGGCTGCTGCACACATGTTACCGCGCCAGTAGTCCAGCAGCGTTTGATGTTGCTTTGGTTGCTCGGAACAAGCGCTGAATCAACACAGCTACTGTGTGCAACGGTTTTGCGTTTCCCCAGATACTGAAGTGAAACGCCGCAAAATAAGCAAACCTTTACACTCAGTGGTGTTTAACAACACCTGCCGACGGGCTAGATGGTGCATTGCAGATAAACATGAAAATAATCGTACAGGAAGACAGACACGAACAGCCAAGAAAAACACAGGACAGGCACTAAGCTATCTTTCAAACAATGAGGGCTTTTATATGTGCAAAAATAGCCTGTCCCGTGTCTTGCTCGGCTGTTCGTGTGTGTCTTCCTGTGCGCTTATTTTCCGTCAAAGTCATATTGGTGTGTTCCGGCTTATTTAGCTGTCGCTAATAAGGTGTTTATGTTTTGTCTTCCCCCAGCCTAAACCAATGTGAATTAAAACGCGGGACCCTTTTCAGATGCGCTCTTACTTGTGCGCGCTTCGCCTCCGTAGCTTTCCCTTCATAGCCACAGAAAGTCGTCCGTGAGTACAGCCATCAAGTAGAACACAGAGCCCACCACTTCACTCTGTCATTGTGGATAAGTGCCAGCTCAGAGTAGTGATGCCCTTTGAGGAATGAGTTCGACGAAATGCTTACATAAAAGAGACACTTATGGAGCTTTGTATGGGAAGTTTCCGTAATGAGCCATACTTAGCCCAATCTTCCTTCCTATTACCCATATGCCAGAACAGACTTTGAGCCATAATTTGAGTACTATATTATTACCTCTGTTGTGCTGGTACAATAACTTCACTAAGCACACACCACTTGTGTTCAGCATCATTCAGACATGCTCCCGAATGCTCCAGCAGCCAATCACAAAAGGAAGAACACCAATCAGAAGTTAGCTTATGAGCGCCTCAGTGATGGCAAATGGAATGCCTGCAGTCTTGCTGCCGCTATGCCACGTTTATCTCAGACAATTATCACAAAATCAATGCAATAAACTTGGCCTTGTTACTCGTTACACCATTGTCAACTGACAAAATGGCAGTCAAGTGTTGGTGGGCCATGATGATGATGATACATTTATGCATGGTGCCTTGTTTAAACTCTTGCTTCTTTATTGTAGATACAGTGCACCCTAGCACCTTTTCTAAAGAAAGATAAGTGTATTAGTATTCTCCTGTACATATACATTTCGTACCCATTTATGGCAATATACATGGGACCCAGTAGTCTGCTCCAGTAGTGCCACTTTCCTGTACATTTCATAACTCTTGTTTCTAGTGCACAGACAAGTTTTTCCACATTCCGCTTCCACTGCTCAGCTTCCACATGCAACTGTACAAGAAACTGTGACAAGTATTGAAAGAAAACTGTCGTCACCCTGACGGCACCGAAATAACTGTAAATAATGGCATTTAAGAAAGTAGTGCCCTCTTAAGTGACACTCCAGTTTCAGTGCAGATGGGCAGGTATTATAAATACTAGTATACGGGAGACAATTGTGCGGTGAACCAAAATAAGCTTTGCTCTGCACACATAGCAACCCAACTAGTAAGCGTCACCGAAAAAAATCCTTGGTCAATACCAGTGAAATGGGTCGGTACAATTGCAGTCACCCTCTCAATGCAGGTGGACGAAGCAGTGACGCGATGGGGTCTGGACATATGTCAGCACACACGTACCAGCTGCCTCTCAGGTGGTCAGCGCAAGCGGCTAGCGATCTCCCAGGAGCTAATCAGCAACCCCCCAGTCATCTTTCTCGATGAGCCTACCAGGTCGAGTTTCTTTGCAGTGACTCAATTATGACATGCACTGCATGCGTGCTGGACACACGTGACATGTCAGATTGTATGATTTCTTGAAGTAAATGCTGCTTACTTACACATGTGTGTACATGATATGGGTTAATTGCAGTGGCCTGGACAGTACTTCTGCACTCCGCTGTGTGAAGGTGATGAAGACATTGGCTGCAGCAGGCCACACGGTACTCTGCTCCATACACAATCCGAGTGCAAAACTCTTCTCGCACTTTGATAGGGTGAGTATGCAACTCATTCATAGTATCTACAGTTTATGCACTAAAATTATTTCATAGGACAGGAGGAAATGTCTGTTTTGTTCAAACATGTACAGTCAACTTCCGCTAATTCGACCCTGACAGAAACGATCAAATTGGTCGAACGTTGAACTGTCTGGCAGGTCAAATTGAACAAGACGCAGATAAAGTGCCAAACACACTGCTGATTCATTCATTCATTCATTCATTCATTCATATTTGCCTGATTCTAACATGTCTTCGAATCACATGTGCACCTACTTTTTATAGGTTCAAAGTAGAAAACTAACATAGAAATCACATTGGAGCTTCTAAACAATGTAGAAGCTTAACACGCACTCAATTTTTAGCTAAAAGTATATAAAATGCCTCCAATTCTGACAGTATGAAAAGACTAAACCAGCAAACTTTGTGTTCACGCAATGTAAATTTATTTATTTGATGCCTATCATCATGGCTCTCGCACAATGGCTTTATCACTGTCTATGAAGAACAACAACATGTCGTCCTCAGTGCAGCCTCTAGTGTGTTTAATATTGTGCATTTATCAGATGACTCCGCAACAATTGTAAACAGGATAGTGGTCCACACCTATATTTACCACATCACTAGTTCATCCTGTAATTCAAGCAATGCTCTGGAACACCAAGAACACAAGGTGCAACTTGTTAGCGCTAGCTTAATATGTAAAATAACTTATCGTTTGGATGAGCTTTTGTTATCAGATTGAAAGTGCCACATCATCGTCATGTTATGGGATAAGCTTTTTGTTGCCATTCATCATACAGCTTCCTTCAGGAAATTCTGTGCCATCCATGGTCATCATCTTGTGATGGCAATGACGCTGGCTAGGCTGGCTTTGACAATAGGCTGTGGCAAACGCTACAAACGCAGTTTTGGTTTCGTATCGAATTGCACTGAATTTTCTTGGGAAAAAAAATTGTACGTTAGAATTGGAATCGGAATCAAATTAACCAAAAGATTTAATTGACTGGAATCAAACTAACACAAGTCTACTGTATTTAATTTAATTATTAAGTGGACAACGACAAGTGCTTGTTACGCCATCATTCAGTTGTGTAGTACACAAATCTGTTGTCCTTGTTTGCATTCTATCTGTAAGCTCAAACTCCCAGGGTGGAGTCAACCACTTGAATATATAGTATAAGAAATCTGCACATATAAACTGTAACTCCTAATTTTGTAGATGTGTAGATGTGTTATTGTACCATGGGACCCTATAACGTAATCTATTCCAATCTTTTTTTATTCCAATCTCCTGACTTCAAATTTGCGTAACCGCCGACGCAAGCATCGGGCGGTCACCCGCAGGGTTGTCTGGAAAGACTACTCAAACGTTCTCCTCGTTCATATGAGGTCACTTTTGTTTGCTTGAAAAACGAATAACATTGCCTACAATGAGCGGCTTGACTTATCAGATTGGCTGACAAGCGAGGAGCACCCTCAAGTGGAGAGGGATTTGATGGGGCCGAGCCACTGCACTGAAAATCGATAATCGGATGAAGAGGGTGGTGCCGGCGTCTGCTATTGGTTTGCTTTCCCTTACTTAGCTTGCAATGGCTGGTTGAAAATCACAGTGGCACGCAATGGAAGCTTAAGAATGACGCTAAAACAGATCCTCAGCAAAAAAGAGTTGGCAAAACGAGGTCATAAATGTGCTGAAAGTGCCCGGAAATGTTACACGGCCACGCAAGCAGCTTTATTATACACAAATAAACCCATGTCCTCCGGCAGGTGTGAGTAGCGAGTGCCTGAGCGATTGGCGGCAGCCATCTTTTTTTCCTTTCGGAACGGGGCAGCCTGCGGCTATCCAGAAGAAAATTCAGTTTTTTTCGGTATATTAATGCATCTTTAGCTCATACACGTCACTTTGACACGGTGAGTTTTTGCGGTTTGGTGACATCGCATGACTGGCAGCTGAAGTGGGTGGAGCCCAAAAACCTCTAACCAATAGCCAAGGGCTAATGGCGAAAGGCATCGAATCAGAAATAACTACTTTTCTTTTGTTCAATCAAATCATGCACAATCAGTGCGTCATATCAGGTGGGGAGCTATCGCAGTTTTCGTGACGTCGCGTGACAGACAGGTGAAGTGGGGGTGGTCCAAAAAAGTTGTTGACCAATCGCGGAGGGCCGATTGCAGAATTGGAATAGAAAAGTTTGGAGTAGTTTTACGTTATAGTGCTAATAGTGTCCCCTTTATTACTCTGAATTGACATGTATGCTTCCTGTCTCTCATCACACTGTACAGCTCTACATGATTTCGGAAGGAATGTGCATCTACAATGGGCCAGTGGACAAGCTGCTTAACTTTCTGTCCACGCAGAACCTGCATTGCCCCATTTACCACAACCCAGCAGACTTTAGTGAGTATAGGGGCTATATTATAGCCTTCTTTTACAGTAAACAATTGCCTTTGCCACAGCTGGCATTGATCACTGAGGTTCATTGAAGAGCGGCACATACCCGCTGACACACACCTTATTTTGCCACGCATAACCCGCCGCTGCTTATAGCCTGCGCCCTCATCTACAGCAACCTGTAAAACAAAATCAAAATGCATAACCAGAAGAGATAACTGCATACAAAAACATTCAAATCTTTGCAAAAACAGTCTCCATTCGCGGATGTGCGACTCGTCTATGTCGATTCTTCAGCCAGCGGCTGTGTTCCGGCCCCTCTTCAGCAATGCTGATAAAGCTGGATTCACATGATGGATGTGATCGCAGACGAATCAGTTGCATGACATATGACGTGACTGGATCACTTCGCATCTAGCATTCACATGACAGGATGACAGTCTGGATGGAGCAGCTCTTGCATGGGCAATGGTGATGGAGCAAACTCAACCAAGTTAAAAATTCCACCAGTGATCTGGCTCTCCGCAGCATATAATTACAATATAATTAACTCTAGAGGCATGCATTGACATCTAACCACAAGGGAGCCACCGTGTTGCTCTACTGGGCAGGCACAGACTATGAGATGCAATTCAGACGAGGTGCACAATCAGCACTATGCCAAGTCTCCCTCAGTATGGTGGCGCCATCTAAATCAGGCTTCTTCAAGTGCACCCGTTCACACCCCGGAAATTCTTCATGGAAATTTTGTAAATAATTATCAGGTCCTTTGCAAAAGTATGAGGAATGAATTTTATACATTGTCCATATGTATGTGCTACATGTAAATGCTTGTTCTTGCATCATATTTTGATTGTATTTAGTATTACGAAAATGAGAGTTAGCTACATGGCGGCAGCATTGCGGTTGCCACTTTCTTGCCCAGCTTTTTCTCTGAAGTCAGTATTGGGGGCGAGCTCCACCACTGGAAAAGTTGGCGTGGCGGGTTATGAGGAATCACGTGGACACAGTGGCCACGTCAGTTGCTTCGAAAACAACAAAGCAAGGTGAAAAATGAAAGTTTATAGTCCCACCTGCGCTGCACTTCTGATTAAGTGGGGAGGTTCCTCGCTTCAGATGTCAACTTGACAACACTTGAAAGCACTATAATAGGTAGTGGCTGCCTTTGAAGGCATCCAACATGGTAGGCTACTGCTCGCTGCCGCAGTGACGGACGTATGCAACAGAGCCTGGTGTCAGCCTTCACGCATACCCGCGGGACAAGAAGCTGCGGAAAGCTTGGATCGCGAAACTTAGAACTGGCAAGCAGCCATCGGCTACAACTCGGCTGTGCAGCAAGCACTTCTGCGAGGAATATTTCTGCTACGGCGTCGGGGCTACGATGTTCACTAAGTAGCAGAAAGAGCACACCGAGATGCTCACTCACACGCGCTGCCTGGCTAATGTCATGAAGCTTTGGTCTATGAACTTGATGCTAGATACTGCCAAGTTCACTGGAATGAAAAGGAAACGGTAAGCAGCACATCAAAAGAAGGTATGGCATATGCTCATGTTTGTCTTAGCACCAAACAATGAATGTATACTGGAAAATTGCTCACTGAGAAGACCAATAAACACACAGTGCGGTGCAACTAGAGAAATAATGATATTGAAACGTCCAAGAATTTAGATGAAACAAAAAAGGAAAGATTGAATCATCGCGATAGCACATCGCAAGTCACCATAGGTGTCGAAGTCCCTCGTTAGAATGAAATTATTTTTAAACAGCTGCGATAGCATCCACGCAACAATAGTTACTAGTCTACTATAAAATGATCATATGCTGCAGCCCATAGCTCACGGCATGGTGCGAAAACGCACTAGCAGTGAAAGTGAAACATTGTGCCCGGACATGCATGCATACCACAGTCGATCGCTGCGAACCAATGCGATTGCTGCTATGAGGCATCATTCTGTTATGCTACATTTGGTTATACAGACAGTCCACTATAAGAACACATTTCACATAGTTTGCTCTCAGCGATTGCCTACCTTTCATGCAAGAAACCAGTTCAGGGGACTCCATCGTGGTGACAGCATGCAGTGGGCGTTCACTGCATGTATTCGGTAAAGAGACAGCATCTGTAAACCATCTTGTGCTTTGTTTGCCCAAGGTTATTATTTTGACAGTAAAGAACTTCTGCCGTTCCGAGAGGGCTTACAGAAATGTCCAGGAGGGCTCCCACATGGTGTTTTTATTGAGCAGCGACAGCCAAACCCACGAGGAGCGTGTCACGTTATCCCTCGCACTATGCAAGCAAGCCGCTTCCGACAGATGGCGACTCTAAGTCCTCGCCACTAATAGTAACTCACAAAGCGCTTGGCACGGACTGAAGGAGTGCCACGGGAATGGATGACCTATGATCACATGATGCGCAATTTTCAAGCTAAAATCGCAATTTGCTCTGGTGCTGCATGTACCATTCACCAGCTATTAAATGCAAAAAGGCAACCCATAAAGAGGAGGACAACAGACGATCATGAAGGAGTGGAGAAGGGGTCTTCAACACACAAGGGTGGAGAGGGTGGAATTCCCCAAGAGATAACAAAACTGAATGGCGGAGAACCTTGCCTTGAAGCCACACCTCAAGGGGAAATTCACATTTTACCGTTAAATGTTTTTGAATTTTTTCTGCGGGTTGTAAGTGCAAAAATACAGTACCTAGTGTCACAAGTTGACTTGAAACAGGTTTATTGAAGAGCGGCACATAACTTGTGGCACATATCCAGTAGCACATACAGGGGTGGGACTGCCCATAGTCATCTTGGAGCAGGCCAATCTGAATTTTTATTATCATTATCAGTCATTATCATCCGAAGAGCTGGATGACGACAAAGGGCTTCTTTTCTGCTACAACAAACCAGCAACCGCTGTACACCATTTTGGAAACACGAGTTGCCACCAAAGAAGTGCAAAACAGTGATTGTAAAAAAAAGAAATAACCTGCCAAGTGCTGCCATCTGCAAAGCGCCACACCAACTAGCCCACAAACGAGCATGTCTCATCCAAAACACTCAAAAGGAGATACTATCTCGAGCAGATGAGCTACACTCATCCAAAACGGTTTTGGGACAGTTCAGCAAAGACGAGCTTTGTTCATCCGAAATGGTTAAGGGGTTAAGGCACTAATAACCCACGCAGAAAGCGGATGGAACCATTTCTTTCTTTAGATCATTGTCGTCAGTACTTTGTTATTATTATTATTATTAAATAAACCTTTAATTTGCATTTCAGGTGTTTTATCTATATTAAGCAACTTTACATCATGGACGTTTTAATTGGACAGTGGTTATTTAAGGCAGCAAGTAGACTGGCACCTGATATAATTTTGTGCTGCTTTATGCCAGCTCCAAGCATGTGCAAAAGGATACAAGCGAGCGAGTATGCAAACAAAGCATCGGTGTGAAGTAGTCTTACAACATGATCCATTGACGTGATGTGAAGCTGCATGGTCTCAATTGCACAAACAAAGCAGGCCTGGTGTGTGCCCATCTGAAAGGTGCCGACTGTGCAACGCAGTCCTTTTACTACATCTTAGCCAATCATGATGAATTATTTCTCACAAAGTTCATTCTTGAACATCCTCTGGCATGCATTAGTGCCCCCCTCAAGTGCACATCTCAGTTTCTAGTTGTTCATAATGTGATACGGAAACATTCTGCTTGTAGAGAAACTAAAGATAAGAGTAGAGTTAAACTAGTTAGGAAAATTACACTTCTAGAGCAACTGTTAAGATATACGTCTTGGAATATGTCAGAGCAAACACAGAAACAAGGGATGGCTGTTGGTGCTACTTTGAAAATCAGACGCCAACTTCACAGGACAACAAATTATCATGACAGCTTCTGTTCATCGCTAGTTCACTCATTATTAGATTGTAGTGATTAGGTAGTACTATCATATCGCTTTAGAAGTATACAGAGACTCAGCCTGCCAACCCTTGTGAATTTTTCTGACTAAAAATGTCCAAAGTAATATGCGAGAACAGCGCAAAACTGAAGTTTAGCATTCATTATCAGTGCTGTAATCACTTTTGTACTATAAGTATTATCAAATACAGTTTCTACTGTATAATCAACCAGTCTAAACTGTTTTAGTGTTTTTCTTTAGTATTCATTTCACCCAGTAGCTACTGGGCACATTATGCATCTTTTGTTGCTATATAATATTAAGATGAGTAAACTGGCATTTTCCATCATGTCACCTATAATGTTACAATAGTGGTAATCACATGCATTATTTAAGTATACACATGACGATCCGACAAGCAAAAGGATTTGCCTTGTACATGCATTGACCATAGATTTATGATTAAGAGCTACAACATAAGCGTACAGGCCTTTCCTCAAAAGCGCTGGTAGTGTGCCTGGTTTTTACAGAAAAATACCTGCTTCATTCTCTTCAACAATCTGCATCACTGGTGGTACTTATTGGTGCGACTTCGTGTTCTGTATTGCAGTCACTGAAATTGCATCTGGTGAGTATGGCAACCTAAACAAGCAGTTGTCAAAATCATTCACACCAGACTATTCAGAGGAGGTCAATGAAAAGAAGCTGGACCACCCTGTACTCACAGAGTATGGAGGCAAGATCATGAACAAGAAGGTGAGTTGTTGTCCATTTGCAGAGGCTATAGTGTTTCTGCAAACAGGCAGTCTGTAACAGAAGTTAACAATGTCCAAGTAATTCAGTCTTCTCAACCACTTTGCAGGTGTTTGTAATTAAGTCACATTCCTAAGCAAAGAGGTGGGGAACGTAGCTTCTGAAATCATTGTGTCACGTTGGTGGGGCGGTTCTGTGTACAGTATCCTACATGGGTCGTACACACACCGCCTTTATGAAAGGGAATGCACAAATGTGTGGCCTGCACTTTGTGGCGGCTGCTTATGGCACCAGCAGCAGGTGACTAGGAAAGGCTCAACAGCTACTAGAACCAGCAGTTGGCAACCAGAAGAAATACAAATTTCAAGCAACGGCTACAGTCAAGTAAGGAAAGCTCAGAGTTCGCACCTGTAGTTGCTGCTAGCATCTGTAAAGCTTCTTGCATGCTCTTAGTGGTGGCTTGATAAGCAGCCGCTACAGATCACGGGCCACATGCTTGTGCGTTCCCTTTTATGAAGGTGAGGTGTGTATTTCTTAAATAGAGAACTGATGGCTGAAGAACTCTGATCACAGCTGCTTAATGGTTTCCAAACCATCCTGGCTGTAGAGAACTCCACTGCACTTTAGAAAGTAGTTGGGAGCTTCTAGTTGTGTCCTCGCTGTCTAGATACACTTGAACTTGTTGTAAATTGAAGATCAGTTTTTGCATGTCTTAGGGGGGTCTATAAGCAAAATATAACACAATAAAACTTTTGTATTCATATAGTACTGCGTTCACACATTTATTAATTTAGACTTTGCAATACTTATTGCATGTACTATTTACAAAACAAAAAACAAATCTACATGTGACCTAGAGGGTACCTGAAATGGAAACAAATAGTATTGTCAACCTATTTGCTAGAAAGGCAATATGGAAACGAATGAAAAAGCTTTAGCTATAGCAAAGAAATCTTCCACTGGCTTGAGTTTTGTAATGCTATAAATACCATTGATAAATAGTGTTTCAGTGGTGTGCCTCTTAACAGTGAGCTGTAAGTGCTCATATATTTCTTGCACTGCCAACCTGCCACGGCTTTCACATATTTGGTTGCACTTGCTGCATGGCGCAATATGGAAGTCACATACTTTATCATTTAATTCTGAAGCATCTGATGTGTCCCATGGCAATACACTTCCATTTCCGTTCTTCCTGCAGGAAAAAGCTGAAGAGATGGAGTTGCACCGGATGCACGTCAACTACTTCCACCAGTTTGTCGTGCTTGTCAAGCGGTGCTTCTTGTGTGTGATCAGAAACAAGGTATCATTAATAACCTATCTTAAGCCCTAGTGATCCATCGTTTTAGAGACTATTTTTCTACCTTTCAAGTGCAATAGAACCTCGTTTATACGTTTTGAAAAAAAAGAAAACGCGAAGAAAAACGAACTAACCGGGGAAACGAATGATCCGAAGTAAAAAAAAAATGTGACAGACTTAACTATTGTTGACATATTACGTAACGCAAAGCGTCGTAATATGCCAAACTGCAATATGCACGAGACACCGACGCCGTCGAGCTGATTGTGCTCCATCAGCCCGAGACACGTCTTGTTGTTTTCCTATTGCGTGGTGTTTTAAGAGGGCGACGGAAAATGATGAGGAAACCGAGCTGGTGAGCTGGATGCCGCCAAAGGGAAGCGTGACGCCCAAATCGCACCGCCTGCAGCAGCTAGGGAATGGCGGCATGTTTGTATTATCACCTACTAAAAGCGCGCAGTACGCTACCAATGGCACTACGCATCATGCGCCGTAAAACAAATAGGCGAAGAAGTTTATCGCAATAGGTTTGGTGGCGACAGCTGCGAATGTGGCTTGCGACAACCCGGGCAGAGATTTGCTGGTACTGGAATAAGAAACCACGCGCCGTCGTTTTTATGTGAGACAGGCGGCTATATAGTGTTCTCGATCGCACGCGCCTCGTGCCTTTTCTTGTTAACATGGCATCTAGCAGCCGAAAAACGTATACTATCGCAGTCTGCAGCAGGGAACGGCAGCGAGTTTCACTTATTGCCTATTAAAAATGTGCGCTACACTTCCGACGGCACCACACGCTGTGACAGATAGGCAAAGATGCTTATCAAAATAGAATTGGCGGTGATAGCTGTGAATGCGGCGTGCGAAGTCCACGGAGATTTGCTGGTACCAAAATGAGAAACTGAGTGCGCGCCGGCGTTTTCACGTGAGACGGGCGGGCGAGTATTGCAATGAAGCTGCTGCAGCAGTCACTTATACACTGTTCTCGATCGCACGCGCCTTGTGCATTTTCTTATTTACATGGGATCTAATCGCCGGAAGACGTTTCATACGATGGCACTTTGGCGACTTGCTGAACGTCTGTGCCAGGAAATCGTGTTTTCCGGAAACGTATGAACCGGTAAACAATGAGCTAACTCTATTGGGTCATTTCTTGTGCTCTTGATTGCGAGCATTGGCGCCGAGAAAACGTCCATAACGGGAATGTATCAACGAGGTTCTACTGTATCTATTAATAAGTGGAATATACTATCTTGCACAGGAGTACATATTTTCATTAAACATACCGAGAATTATTGCAGGTAGGATACAGAGACCTTTCTGCCTTTCTGCAGGTATATATAAATCACACTAAATGCTGCATTGTTAATAGAGCCTGGTATAAAGTAATAGCAAAATTAACCCATACAATAATCGTGGATAGCGCCCACAGTTTTAGTGTATTGCAGTGGAATTATTGCGGATTCCTCAACAAAAAGGCATTGCTGCACCAATTAATTAGATTGATGGGGGTCAAACCAAAAGTAATTATGCTGCAGGAAACTTTAGTGGATGAAGTCAAGTTAACCATGTACAAATCGGTATGTAGAGAAAAAGATTGCGGGAGAGGCTTGGCAACCCTCGTTGACAAAAAGCTACCCTTTATCGAACACGATATCCATCTCGGATTGAGTAAAATTGAGTATGTATACCCTAGTAGAAGTCGTACTCAAAAGGCACAAGGGCAGGGCACAGGGTATCTTCTGCCTAAACATTTATAGCAGTCCCACCGACAAGAAACAAAGCTTTAGGGCACTTTTCAACAAGGTACTCGCAGTCACAAAGAGCTACCCGCTCATCATTGGAGGGGACTTTAATGCCCCCTACCACGTGTGGCGATACGCTTGAAATACAAAAAAAGGTGAGGGGTTATGGGACCGTGCCATAGACCATCATGGACATCGTTGGAATCATTGACATCAGACATATGCTGGCGGGCTGGCCCGCGACTATAGCCGACCCCGAAGAAAAATGGCTTTAGTGGCAAAAGATGATGTGAAGCTCGTCACACCAAGATCAACTACAAACTGCCCAGAGGGTCCACAATGGCGCCATAAGGCTCGGCCTGACAGTGCCGACGTGAACGCGGCCCCTCCTCGGATTGAAAAGACCGAGCTTCAGGACTCTAATGAAAGTTTTGTGATGAATGAATGAATGAAAGAACTCTCCCAGCTAAATTAATTGCTTGTTCACTCTCAAATTTCACAAAACTGTAGCTATTCATGGCATAGTTTGTTGAATATCATGCTTAGAAGCAGTACCAACTTGCAACGTGTTTGATTCAGAATAAGTCAGAACTACATATTGTTTGCTGGGATGCTGGAACCAGAGTGGGGACTTTTCCAATAGAAGACATAGTGATGCTGTCTGTTTCTCAGGGGGTGACACCATTCTGCAATCTTTAGTTTCTGCAGTGACTATTTCACTCCCCTAGGAAAGATAAAACTAATATTCCTTTCACTGAAAAATAAAAGGAGTTATGCAAAAGGTTACACAAAAAGGAGTCTAGATTAGTGGCAAGGAAACCTTGCATTTTGCAAAATTTACTGTGCCCCTATTACTGTTTGTGAAAAAAAAAAGACATCGTGAGAACGCTTTGTGATGCAAGGCACTTGAACACCTTTGAAACAGACAGAAGAGGCAGACTATTTTTTCCATCTTCATTCACTTTTCACTGGCACAAGCCTCATCAGCGAATCACTTGATGATTCCAAGATGTAGCATGCATTGTTGTCCCTATATCCAAGTCACCTTGTGTTGTTTGACGTTCTGGCAGGTTGCCACGCTGCTGCGCCTGGTGGCATACATTTTCATAGCGGGCATGCTGACAGTGCTGTTCTATGATGTGGGCAACAGCGCCACCCGTGTAATCAGCAACTCCGCCCTTTTCCTGCTCTGCCTCACCATGGCCCTGTTCCAGTCGGCCATGCCAACCGTCCTCATCTGTGAGTGTCTGACTGCTGCTACTGGCACTGTTGGTGAATGCTCTAGATTCAGAAGCTTTCCCTAGTCTCCACATAGTATTTGCATTTTTGTCCTCGTCACTCTGATTAAGGTCACTGTAGTAAAAAAATGCTTCTCCAAGAGATCTCCATTACTAATGCTTAATCCCTAAATTACTGTGTTAGAGACAGAAGAAGCATTCGCTCTCTTCTGGCTGCACTCTTCGCAATAGCATCGTCCCACTGCGGGTGACATTATCAGTCGCGGTGATGGAGTGGATGCAAAACCTTCGCAAGCTTAGCCTTGTACCGCCAATGTCATAACATTGTTGTCCTGACTCGAAACTGTACCTTTGGTTGCGATGCTGAGACTAAACAAAAATGAAAATTGCTTCTAACTAAAATTTATATTTTACACTTGCCCAATAATTCTGAGAGTTCTATGGCCCCTTCCGTGCAAGAAAAATTCATCTGTGACATTTCTTATATGCATAAAAGGTGCAATTTCAATATAGTAAATATTCGATGTAATGAAGTAAAGTGCCAATTTTACCTTATCACATTCGGGTTTCACTGTACAAAGATTTGGGCTCAAGGCAGCACAAAAACAATTCTGCTGCCATAGCATTCAACATGCAGCAGGCATGTAATTACTGAGGAATCAAAACTCCACTGCAGATAATAAGATGAATGGAGAACTGAAGCAGTTAACGCATTTGATAGGCATTGAGTAATGCGTCAAAAATCTAAGGTTTTGCCTGAATGAAAAAATGGCGGAGCATGCATGACTCAGCATTTTGGAGTGCACCTGCATCTCTGGCAGTGATTATCATGATGATAATGCCCTTAAAGGCATTATCATTATGACACCTACCCTCTCTATCATCAGTGACACCTACCCTCTCAGATAAAATGGCCAAGAGTTATTAGCCAAGTTTCCCTCCTTTGTTCGTGACTTTTTTTTATCCTCAATAAACAAAACCAGAGCAGTGCACAAGGTACAGGACTTTTACAACTAACAACAGGGTGAGGAGTTTTCATTTAAGGCATAGACAGAAACTGCGCAGGAATGGACAGACTGCACTGCATGGACAGCTTTTCGGAATAAAGGTGCCGACATCCCGTTTACAGCGCTATTTTAGTGACATTTGGTTTGAAGTGCGATTCTTCTTGCCTACTTCTGGCTTTGAGTGGTAGCACGTTTCTTGTAACCATTCTTCTCGTTTGTGCTTTTTTCTTTCTCTTTCTCTTCTACAGTTCCAACTGAGTTAAGTGTGCTGCTCAGAGAGCACAGAAACTGTTGGTACAGCCCATTCATGTACTACATAGCCAGGATAATTACCGAGCTTCCTTTTACGGTAAGTCCAGGGAAATTACTCTTGTCATATTTCCTTCTATTTAGGCCGGCAGCTTTATTTAACCGAAGCGCACATCTGCTTCAGAGCAACACCAGCAAGCAAATAGTATTCAAGGATAAGAAGTAAAAATTTTTAAAAAATCTTAATCACATTATGTGGTTTACTGTATTTATGCAACACCTGGGCTATGAGAGACGCCGCAGTGAGGGGCTTTCAAATAATTTGGCTACCTTGGGTTTGGGGTGCACCTAAATCTAAGTACGTACACGGGTACGTACAACTGGGAATTTAAACCCACAACCTCGTGCTTGGCAGCAGAACACCATAGCCACTGAATCATTGTAGCAGGCAAGCATGAGACGTACAGGATCCTGGTATTGTCACCAGCAAGACATGCCCAGCTAAACTGTACTGCAAAACTGAATTGTCAGTCGAGACTGTCAATTTATTGTTACATGGCTTTGTATATTTCTGTGATGCTGCATACAGTATATAATACAACCAATCATGATATGACAAAGATGTTTCGTTCTCTTGGTTTCTTTTTCTTTTTTTTTTTGTATAACTTCTGCATAGTACGCCTCCTCAAACAGCTGAAAGCCTAATTAAAAACCTTGTATTTGAAGAGTGCATTTAGCAATATAGAATGAACTTTGGTCTGTTAGTTCGTTGACTCGGCTACCACTGAGACAATGCAATACAGACAGCTTCAATTACCTTTAAGTCAATAATCCAGAAGACTAGGACAATTCAAATGTCTAGGACACTAAGCTGTGGAAGCATGCGCCCTTGTCCTGCAGCATGTTTATGCTAAAGTGCTCTATCCAAAACTTTTATCTGACAAACAGGAGAAAGTGTGTCCTTCATAATCACTGAAGCCAGCAGTTCCTATGCTGCCCAAGCGCTTCCTAGTCATGAGGATTTCCAATTGGACTACCAAGAATTCACACTTAGTGCTCACCTACGAATGAGGTAGCATCAATCACGTCACTGATGGGTGCCTACAAAGGGCATGCCAGTTGTGCTCTTCAGCTGTTCAATTTCACATTTCTGTGTGAAATTGCCTGGAATCACATTGTAAAAATTAGCAGCATTAACCTTTTGCATTTCTGGAAATGGTTCTGAGCTCTTCAGGTGGTGTACTGCTTCAAGTTTTCCATTAGGATCAATTTCATTCACATGGCTCTTTTGCTTTAAAGGTTAATTACCATAATATCCCAAGAAATGCCCCACCTCTGAAAAAAAAAACACGCTTGTTTTTTGCACGATTTTCCTTTTTTTCCATAACACCGAAAGGTAGCCCACTTCTCGTAATCCCACTGCGCTGAAGGTGTGGCGCCGCTTCTGCTGCCACCAGTGGTGACAACGGTAAAACGAGGGTCAATTTCTGCTAGCAGAGATAGGGAACAATGATCATTGGGAAGGATAGCCATCTTTGGCTCATACCCACTTGCTGAAACGGTGACCTTGGCAGAAACTAGGAACCACGGGAGATAAGTGAACAATGCTCTACAATCCCCGAACTTGCAAAACTTGGCCACTTTGTCACGTAGCAGTAAGGATGTGGCAGAGCTTCGTAATTGAAAAAAAAGTGGAGGTGGTCCAATGGCACCGGAACACTGGCAGCAATGTGAGTAAGACCACCCATCAATTTGGGCGGGACCACAGGCATTTGTGGCTATGGAACTCAAGTGTGACAATAGAACAACGATGGTGACTGTTCTTTTTAAGGTTTTGACGAAGGCTGAACAAACCTTCACAAACTTTGGCTAGTGGCTTTTTTTCTTTTTCTTGATTTTACATCGAAAGTTAGCCTATTCCCTCTTTTCACCCGATTTGCTCTAGATTTTAGGTAGGCTATCTGTAAATATTACAGTACGTTAATTTGCATAATTGTTTAATTACCTTATAGAGCCATTTTCAAATGGTAAAAGCAAGCGCTGTGGTAAAAACAATCAAGAGAAAATTATTTCACCCTTCCTATTTTTAAGTGTTTGCAGACCCATTTTGTGAAACAGCCAGTGTACATGTAGTGGCATGGCGGTGGAAGCAAAAACGTTGAGACTTTGAGCCCGATAATTCAATTCAAATTGCTCACCCATGCGATTTCCACTTGAGACGAATTGCTGTAGATGGCCCAATTAAATATCAACTGGCATTTAAGGTTTCATTAGGGCCATATAGTGTTTCTGGAAACACATGAACATTGATCAAAAGACTCAATGGCTCCAAGTAATGTCAAAAGCTCAGAATTCTCAAGTCACCACTTTGTAACCTATGGGAATTGTGTGCATAGTGTCTATTAATCTGGTACAGGACTTCTGCATTCAATACCAAGACAGGTCAGGGTTGTTCACTGTGCCAAAAGTGGATTTACATGATATTGAGAAGAAGACACAGGGTGCCGCATAATCCAATTGTGGTTTTGGCGCATAAAACCCCATTATTCAATTACCTTGGTCATGGCCACAAAAAGTGCACCGTGGGCCGAGTGCAACATTTTTAATGCGAAAGCATTAATGCCCCATTACGCGAAAATATGGCGTTGTCGTCGGTGGTGTGACCGAAAGGTGGCACTAAAGATGGCTGGTGGCGTGCGTGAACAGTAAAAACCCGTAAAAAAATGCTCCAATTGACATCAAATTTGTCAGGCAGGTTTCTGTAAACAAAGTACACTAATGGAATATAAAAGAAAACTTAGTACATTTCGGTCTGGGTAGGAATCGAACCCGGGTGCCCAGGGTACAAGATGAGCACGCTTTTCTGATGTCACGGTGGCTCCATGGTTACGGTTGACCAAAATTGTGCCCAGTGCGTGCATAATTGCAGACTTCACATCATTTCCTCCCTCACTGCCTCCCACGTGTCACTTGCTCTTCGGATTTCGTCAGTGATGTGTCTACAGCAATGCACTCTCGACGGCGAATCATGAGCGTATAAAATGAGGCATGCCTAGTGCGTGCATCATGGCACATGTCACATTGTTGCCTTCTGCGCGTCACTTGCTCTTTGGATTTCATTGGTGTTGTGTCTACTGAGATGCATTCCACAGCATCTACTTCAGCGGCAGCTGTGAAACATGGTTGCCCACAGAAGCACAACTCAGAAGATGAAGCAAGGGAACACAAAGAACATCAATCGAAAGCATTTCACCTAAGCGATCATAATGCTTTCGCATTCCCACACATAAGCAGCCTTAATTACTTCTGCTGAATTTCTTTTTATTTCTTTAGATATTTGGCCCGCTTGCCATGATGTCGTTGCTGTACTGGACGACAGGACAGCCACAAGAGATGTGGCGCGCTGCAACTGTGGTCATGTTCGTCATCCAAGTGGGCTCTGTGTCCCAGGGGCTGGCTCTTGTGGTCTCGGCACTGAGCAGCATACAGGTAATGGACAGCACCAATGATAACAAGTTGTAGTGCTAGCTAATCTCTTATGACAGTAGACAAGCATTGTTCAGTGTGTCCCATGATTAGCACATAATGGCACCTTTGATAAAATTGCTCATAATGGCATTCAAATATGACAGTAGCAACAGCAACCAATGGGAGCACACAGCTGTAGCAGGTATGGCGAAGCCCGCCTGTTTAGAGTCCTCTACGTTTTATGCCTGGTCACATAATGAATATTTATGACCCAGCACAGAATTACGAGTTATTATGTGAATAAATATGCAGTAAACACCTGTTAATTTGACTCCGGTTAATTTGATTCCTCATTTAATTCTATTATCTGCAGTCACTTTGATCCTTCTCTTTCACTCTCTGTCCTGCTTGCAGACGGCTGTGTTCCTGGTGATGCCTGTGGCGTCACCATCGTTCCTTTTCTCTGGCTTCTTCGTGCAAGCACGGCATATTCCAGTGGCCTTCCGCTGGATTATGGAGACTTCACACTTATACCATGGCATGCAGGGGCTTTTGGAGGCCCTGTATGGCCGTGGACGTCCCGAGCTCGACTGTGAGGAGGATGAGCTCTGCTTCCTCAGTGACCCTGAGGAGGTCCTCAGGCACCTGGACGTCAATAATGTCGACATCTCTCACAAGTTCCTCATCCTCATCGCCATGGACCTCTTCTATCGGCTTGCCGCATTCCTCATACTCAAGTGGTGGCGCCTGCGGAGGAAGCGCTAGTAGTCGGACTGAGGTGACTCATTGTATGCTCATTGTCCATCAGCTTATCTGTTAAGCACAATCTCTTAATCTGTTCAACAGTGCTGAGCACCGGAAGTCTAGGCTGTTTTAATGTCGGCTCGTTAGGTCTCATGCTTTGCAGTGGCTACCTCTGTCTGCCTCTACATTTTAACAGAAGCTTACCGAATGTAACACATGGCAGATATTTGGCCGCACCTCTGGGCCACCTACTATAGGGGGACTGCATTCAGGAATGATCACTTTTGGTGGTACCTTCTCTACACTCCTTTCACGGCAATACTTTGCAGTGTCACGCTCATGAGGGTTTTACTAGAGCTTCAACGGCACAGGCTTAACAAACCTTTTTTCTTCATTAGGCCAAGCTGTCATTAACATAGGAGCAAAATTTATGCTTCTACACACACCAGACGACGTACAGTATCGCTCAAAATGTGTCATGTTCTATTCTGCAGCTATCTTAAATATTGTCCATCATTCTTCATTTACAGTGTTGCATGATTATGACAAACTTTTCACAAATGTTTGTATGATAATGTGTCGGTGGGTAGAACATTGCTCTCACCTTTGGTTGGTTGCATCTTCTACCATATTGAAGGCAGTGAAAGCAAAATGAAAGCCTACATTTTCTGCTGATTGGGAGCAATTTTGGCCCTTCATAACACTGGAGAGGCACAAAACAGACACACAGACCAAAAAAAAAAAAAACTGTGTGAAAGATGTTTGGAGCCAGTGCTCTGCCACGCCAAAGACATTTTACAACTTTATTAAAATTATGAGGACTGAACTTTCTTAACTTCCCTTTCCTTTCTCTTCCCTCCACCCCCTCCAGCAATACTACCACTTTCACATGACATGCCAACACTCATCAGGCCTCCTCAGTCTTAAAGAAAGCATTTTTCGTAATGTGATGTGTCTGTTGCCAGCCCTGTTGTTTCAGTGCAGTTTCTGATGACGTGGGAGGAGACTAACTCTAGCATGAAGTGTGTCATGACGTGCACCAATTTGCAGTTCCTAGAACTTCTGACTTAGCCTCTCGGCATACTCTGCAAAAGTTTTATCCCCAGAAGTGATCATTCCAATGTAACGCCACTCCTTTACCTCGACACGTTTTTGTGTCAAAGGCGGCAAATCTCTCAACGTGCAGAACTTGCTGCTATTCTACCAGGTTTCACTTTATTCCTTCAGCGCTGTGCTCAGATTCACCTTTCGCCTGATGGCGCTTTTTTTCATTCGTCAGACGTGAGATGCAGTGCTTTAAATGTGAAGTGCCTTGGTGTGTGGTTCTTCTGTCATTGGTTGTGTTGAATGGACTCCGCTCTTCCATGCGCTGCACTTTGATTGTCTTGTGAGGCACCTGCAAAGAAAGCACTGGGACACTGTGAGCTGTGCCCTGAACTGTACCTGCTATGTACCTGCGTTTCCCCGCCGCTGTTCTGGCTGGCTGTTTCCCCAGTTCCAACATGTGCTTGTTATATAAAGCACGTATTAAGCTACTTCTCGGTCTTCAGTTCCAGTGCAGTATCATTGTTGCGCACTTCTAGCAAAAGTTGGGCTTGATCCTCTTATCCCTCTTGAAGCATTCTGTATGTGTTCCAATACTTTGAGGCGTTGTTCTTTTAGAAATGTTGGTGTGTTGAGGTGGGTATCCATATGACTTCTTCGTGAATGATACAGAAAACTTAGAGACTGCCTACAGTTTTTCAAGGACATTCTCTTTTGCAGCGCAATAGGAACAATAGGAATAGCAATTCAAGGTGTCTAGATGTGCTGTGATTTGTATAGAAAGCATGCTGAAAATTTTAGCACAATTTTTTGATCTGCAGAGTCTCCTCTTAAAACTGTGTATGGATGTCAATGACACCGATTACTGGACGCAGTGGCAATCTCAGGGGCCATGTGTCAATGCACCACTCTTTTCTTCGGGGCTCTGTTCGTTTGCCATATGGCAGTGCCACTCTTTTACATGCACTAGCTGGAACCGAAATAAATTACTTTCTCACTTAAGAAAAGGTTAGCACAAGAGCATGAAATACAATTTCAGGTGATGCATTATTGTTTACTAGCAATATAACTCTCCCTATGTGGCTTTTGGTTACGTGACAGTACGCAGATTGGTTGCACTGTTTCACCATCAAGCGATGCCCCACGCCACTTTTACACCACTTTCAGAGCCAAATTAAAAGTATAATTTCTTATTTATGTAGGGATACAAGCTTGCTTGTTTCTGTGAATACGGCACACAATCTTCTCATTCCCACCACAATGCAAAGACATGTTCCCAGCAGTAGACAGTCCCTGTAACAAATTACAAGAATGCAGGTAGAAGCTTTTCAGTAGGGCTCCAGGAAAAAGGCTGTTCTTTAGTTACCCACCCTCTTTTTGCTTTTCGTCTGTCTGTTTAACTGTTTCCAATTAAGCAGGATAGTTTCACAGCATATAAACACTACACCACTCTGGTAATAGTTTCATGTTTCAACTGCTCAAGGGCAAGGCGAAATAGTACTATACAGTGGAATTTCGGTACACGGAAATCAGGTAAACAGAACTGCCTCTTAAACTGAAGACCATCCTCATGTTTGGTTGGTTTTGTATTCATGCAAATGTATTCAGCTTTGTCTCCCAGTAAATAGAACTCCTGATAAAGGCAACCAATTTCCCTGGTCGCTTGAGTCCACTATAATTGTTTTGTACTTAAAGCTCTGATGAAGCCACTTTCTTGGTTGTCAGGCTGTTCTTAGTGCTAAGCACGATGCAGTATTTCATGCTACAGTAGGTCACCATGACATCTTTTGTACTGTCCTTTCAGATGCTCCAAGCTAGCTAGAGAACAAATTGGGAAGATAAGTCTTTGTACATTTCAGCTTTGCTGGCTGAATATGCTAGCTGAAGAGCCTTAAGTGGCATGCAGTTCTCTCTAACTCAAGAACCATACATCATTAGTATATGAGCACTTAGAGTTGCTCAGTTATTCTGATAGAATATATTGCCCTCTTCATGTGGGCATATCTTGGCTACTTTGAAGCAGAGGAGAAATCAGCTTTCAAGGGAGCTTTAGTTCAAAAGTTTGTCGATGTTGCAGCCTCGACTGAACGATCCTTTAACAGAACTGTTGGAATCCTTTTATCAGCTTCAAACTGCTTGCAAAATAATTTTAAAAAACCTTGACTTGTGAGCCTTACATTTTGAATTTTCTACCATATTTAACATGTTGGTTCAATCTATTAACACAACTTGTAAAGCTGATGCAAGAGATGTACAGAGCTCAATGAACACTCATTACTGTGAGCAGGTGTTCATCACTCCATTTAAGGGGGGAGGCGGGGATCAGAATTAACTTTTTTGTTTCTTCACAGAAAGGGCTGAAATTTGGCACACACACTGCACATTGCAATAAAGTGACAAATCTAAAATTTCATTAGGATATCTTAATTAGTTTTTGTTTTATAAGAATTTACAAGTTCCTTGCTTGTGGAAAGCCTGGCACAGTAATGAAACGTGATAGGGAGCTGGGAATACCTTACATGTTTGCCCAGATGTCTAATCTACATCAAGACAGTGTTCGATTTTTTTTTTAAGGCGCTAATAATTTTTTGCTCAACATAACATGCACATGACTGTGCTTCACTGCATGGAGCCATTTAGTAATTGTGAAATAATTAAATAATGGAAAGGTAATGAAACATTTCAAGACTGTCTTTACATACAGCACAGCTTCTGGATCACAGCAAAACAAACTGGACCAAAATCGGTCCAGCCATTGTTGTGCTATGCTTTCCACGAGCGAGGTGATTGACAAAAAAAATGCAACTGAGAAAACTGGCTGCAAAGTTTTAAAAGCACTGAAAATTTATTAAAAAGTACCAGGACTGTAATATTTTGAATCATTGCTGTCAGGCATCTTCTTACACCTTTGCCTCATTGTTTGGTGGGCTTTGGATGCCTTCTTCAGGCGTTCTTTATCCTTTTCTTGCGCCGTCTGGAGTTGTGCACGACCACCATTTTCACTGCCAGACCGAGCCTGGTATCGCAGTGTACACCCACAGAACGCTGTTGGCATCTTGGGCACAGAGTTTTAGCGATCAAAGAGTTCACCGCGGAAACAGGCATAATAATAACTCACAGTCACAGGGGGCCGAAATTTGTTCTTGGCATTGCTGCTTCCGCTCAGTCGCGGACACTGCGCGAAGGGAGTCGCGAACGCTGCATGCTTGCGCTTCTGCAGTCACCGCTGACATAAAACGCGGCTCGCGGCGCGTCTGAATCGTGCGACGATTCGTCTGGTGAGCCTCGAGTCACCATACAGTATGTAGCTCGTCGACGGTTGGGGCTCACTCACAGGCTGCGTGTCCCTGTCGCACCATGCATCGAAAACGCGCACCGTCTCTGCCGGCGATGGGGACCTTCGACCCGTGTCGCCATCAACAACGCGATCTCGGTTGCGCGCGGCCGTACGCACAGGTGCGAAAGCCTCTGTTGGCACGTCTTCCGGTGGCATGGTTATCAGTGTCGATGTCACAGGGCGATTGTCGGCTTCGCTGCTGGAATCGCACGGTGCAAGATAACGCGGCACGTTATCCGCGTGTTCAGTCGGGTTCTCCGCTTCTCCCGCTGGCCGCCGTCTTTTTCTCGCCGTAGGAGGCTTGCGCTTCCGTTTTCCGAAGGCATGCTTCATTTAAAAGTTCTTTTCGAACGAGCGACGATCCATCACTGACCTGGGAGCGTTCATAAATCCGAATTCTGCGAGTGGTAAACGAAGAAAGACGCCGGCGTGGTTTTCAAAGCAGACAGCTGCGGTCCGCTGTGGTTGTCAGCTTGCCCGCTGCTGCAGCAGCAACCAATGGCGAGACGCCTTTCAGTACGGCAACCAATCGGAGGCCCGCTTTCATCGCAGGGCCCGTGTGACAGCCTCTAGCAGACCCGCGCTTCTTTTGTGTTTGTGTGTTTGTTACAAGATGGCGACGACCGAAGAATTCAGAAACGGAATGGCGAAACTTCGAGCTTTCGAACGATACCAAGATGGCGGCGTTCGGTGGCGGGAAAGACGAGTTAGGGCTCCGCGAACTGCGGTGATTTTACGCGATTAAAAGCTGTTTTCTCGCCCTACGCACTGATAAATTAATTTTTTTCGGGCACTTTTAGTGCGTTTTCAGTCAAACCATTTTGATACAATGTAGATTAGGCATTGCAGATACCGAAACGCGTCGTTGCCAAAAATCGATCTTTTTTGCGATTTTCGCGATCTGATCCCCGCTTCCCCCCTTAATGCACTGTTTTGGCGGTCTTGGCAGCATTTTGCTTGAAGCAAGAATTAGGGGTGCATGGTTGTGGGGTTAGTGATCATCTTGCAAGCTTGCATGCACAAAATGTAAGTGTGTGTGCAAACTGCACACACTTAACAAAACAATGTCACTCCAAATTCAAAATGCTTAGCATTCAGATTATTGTTTCATTCAATGAGTATCGTTCACTGTGAGGAACAGCCGAAGTTGTTCATGTGATGTATTCTTTGTGGACTAGACACATACAACTCACAAAATTTATGAAAATGAGACCCTTGAAACTAGGCCACTTCAAGTTACAGAAACTGGCATTAAGTACAGTAGCAGTTGTGACAAAAATGTACACAGCTGCATTGACTATGTCTAACTGCTTAAAACATGTTTGATACAACTTTGAAATCATCTGGATAATTGTCTCATTCACATATTTTAACAGGTGAAGGCTAAGGTCTCTAATTGTGGGAAAGGGTTTCTGACTTCAGTTTCTTAGGACCTGGTATGTCTTTTGAAATTCCAAAAAACCAGCCTGACCTCCCTTGGCTAAAATTGCCTTTTAACAAGGCATCATTTCACCAGTACATGCAATAGCACACATGCTAATTAAAGGTAAGGGAGCATTAGGTTAGGACTCTGAAATTGCCCTTTATTAGAGAAATATACTTTAGTAGGACGTTCTTGCTGTCTAGTTGGTTCATACTTGAAGGAAGGTTAAAACTGCACAAAAAGACGAGGACAAGCGGTAGGAACACTGCACTCTGGATGTTTTATGTGTTTCTTCTGCTTGTCTTCATTTTCCTTTATTTTTTTGCACGGGCTTAACTTTCCTTCAAAATAGAAATATGTGAGCCTACAAGAAATGTATTGCGTGGAGATTGTTTTTCTGTGGCCATGAAGTAAAAGCATGAAGGGTGGGGTGCTGTTGTAATTCAGCTTTCAAAGTGACCGGTTTGAGGCACTCATTCTGACAGCACCCAACCATTTGGAGACAGATGCGGCATCGCACAAGAGAAAAGTGTCAGCATAAAGACAGGACTTGGGAAGAATGGCAACGTGCCGTGCTGGATAGCAGCCATTTGCTTTACATTGTAACTCTTTTCTGGGTGAACATTGGGGACCTTGAACATCTTTTGAACTTAACAGAAGCACACTTAATGTACGGGAGACGAAATAGACAAACCCAGCATCACCCAGACAATCGGACATTTCAGCTTATGGAGAGTTTGTCTTATGTTATTAGCATATCTTATGTTTCCTGAACGTGCACACTGGAACAGATTCTGCATTCACCTACCTGGGTTCTGAGTAGGTGAACGCAGCAGGTGGATCAGCAAAGGCAAGCCTCCGCACAATGAACATTGATATAACAATTTATTGAGAATACTGAAATATATATAAAGATCTTGCTGGCCGCATTCCACATCAGCAAGTGTTCTATCACTGCAACCTAATTGAAAACAAAGGGCTCAACACAGTACCGGTTTCAACAAAGCACATTATGCTTCTACATAGTAATGCCTGTGTAAGCTGGCTGCAAGAAGGCTAAATATATATTTGCAAAAGTGACTCATAACTGCAGTATTTCACACATTTCAGTCACCTGACATGCAACAAAGTGCATGTCTGTTGGTGCTTGGGCCTTGCATGAACAGCAAACAGAGCTTATCTCTAGAAAAGGGGTGGCCCTTTATCGTATAATCGCAGCTACCTGCAGCGCTGTAGGCAGAAAAAACTGCCAGAGCCGAATTTTTCATGTGCTTTTATAATTAATATTGGGCATAATGAACAAAACTTTTTGCCAATTTGTCAACCCAGAGGGAGGGCAACCCAACTTAAAACCCTGGACATCAAGATTAGACCATTTCACCTGCCATTAAATGAAAACGTCAATTTTCTTTATACAAAAAATGACGACAGACAAGCCCCGATAGAATGAATTATTCTTTAATCGTAGATGTGGTGCTCACTGACCAATACTCATGTAGATTAACTCCGTCATAAGAAAGTGGACATGGGATATATAAAACTCGGGGCTTTTGCTGCCGAGTGAAGAGCCGCCTCGCCTGAAAATTTCTGAAGGGTGTCTTTTGCATTGGATGCACTGCTCCGGTACTGTGCAGACATTGAGAGAAGTGGACTGGAGCGGGTCTTCATAATCTTGTGCGTTGAGAATGCCACTCTTAATCGTGCTGAGGATCACTTTAAGGCAGAGTGAGTGAGTGAATGTTTACTTGAGAGACCAAGCTCTTGGTGCCAAGAGGTGGGTGGCTACCCTATTCCAGATAGCTGTGACCCTGTGCTGACAGGCTAGCGCTGTTTGTCAGCCATACCTGGTCCTCAGGACTTGGGCTTGTCACCGGCCCTGCCGCTGGTCTTCTGCTGCTGTTTGGATGGGCGTTGTCTGTGGGCTCTTGTTGCATTCCCAGATAATCTCGGTAGAGGGTGCGTGGTGTTATTGCACAATTTGCAGTCTCTTGTATATATTGAGGGACACATCTGTACAATAGAATTCCGTGGAGGTAATTAACAGAAAATAAAATTACAGCACGCTGCGCATTGTTTTGTTTTGAGTAAATTTATTTCTTCCTGGCTTCTTCTTTCTACTCGAGTTAATGAATCCACATGGTGAATGCACCACAAAAGTTGAAAAAGGTGTTTTATTCAAATTTGGGTATATTGAACTGCCTAATACATCAAACTAAATTTTACACACGTGCACATTCATTACGAGGTTCAACTGCACATACAACCTGTATTTTTGTTCTGGCTCTCAGTTGACGCAGGCTATCCACCATGTTCAATTTGTCACTCTGTTTCCCTTAATTTCTTAGCAAGACATGATACCAGCCAGCTGAGCATGGCACCTTGTAAAGGCAGCAGCTATGTTGTTTCTCTTCAGTACAAACTAGTGTCTTGTCATGTTATTTATCATTTTACTGAGTCACTAAAGAAGAAAGTGTGCAACCAACTATTTATACACTCGGTTTCTGTTAACATTTATTCCTCATAGGCACAAATCTTTGCAAGTATGGTTTCATAGCATTATATCGGTAGGTAAAAAAAATGCAGCAACAGGTGAATTTATCATTCTTTAAAGATTGTTATGCCCAGGCTAGTAAATTTAGAACAGCTGATAACCTATGGCTGCACCTGCTACAATGATTCTGCACAAATCACATGAGTATGCTACAAGCACCTCCCAAGGATGTTTTTCACCAAGTTTGTAAAGGCATGTTTGCTTCCTTGAGGCATCAGTGAAGCTCTACTTGCTTTCACAAGTACAGGTTATACTTTTATTACAGTGATCAACTTAGCAATGTGTTAGGCCTGCTAACTGAAGTGCAGTTAGTGATCACTCTGTCAAATTCAGTTTCGTATAAATTACCTTAATCTATTAATCCTGACAACCACCAACACCGACCTTCTCAGCTACATATTTAACGCTGTCACTAAAAAGGGCATCTGTACGACACTATGATTGTTTTTTTTTTCTGCTGCGAATGGTAAATGTTATGGATAAAGAATAGTTTATCAAGTATGAGATAATGGCTCTAGGTACTCACCTCTTTACTTTTCATGCGGCTGCAGATTGGTAACAATTTGATAAGTTATATAGTTAATAAGTTTCTTTTCTTTATACTTTCCTCTTTTTGATGTACAGTGCACTCCACTGTTGAATTGGGAGCACAGATATGCAAGGCTAACACTATGTGGCTGTTTAAGCTGCATGTGCAAGTGAAAGTAATGTCTATGCTCTTTGCAGCTGCATACAGAGTGATGAGTGCCACCTACCGTAATTTTTCTGTAGCACAGCTAAGCGCTTGCAGACTTTTCAGACAGAAATATTCGCCCATGCATCGCTTCTACCCATTTCATTTTACACTGGGCCACACTGTACGTAATGTTGCTGCATCTCATTGACCATTACACTGCAAATGTCTTTGGTAGTTTGCATTTGCTTTCTTGAGCAAAATTCGTATAGAAGTGTGACTGTGTTTCTGCCTTTCATAAACATGGTGAAACTACGATGATGATATGTGATATCGTGAGAAGCCAACAAACAGGCAGCTGGACAACATAGGGGAAATTACTTTGTATTTAATTGAGTTAGAGAAATTATAAATTAATGGCAATGAAAGTGGATGAAAAAAACAACTCACTGCAGGTGGGGAACGATCCCACGTCTTCACATTACACATGGGATTGCACGCTTAATGCGAAGATGTGGGATCGTTCCCCACCTGCGGCAAGTTGTTTTTTCATCCACTTTCATTGCCATCAATTTATAATTTCTTTAATTCAATTATTAAGTGCAAAGTAATTTCCCCTGTGTTGTCCTTGGCATCTTTGTTTGTTGGCTTCTCATGGCATAATTAATAAAAAATTGGGCCCCTTGGTTTACCCCCTTTCTTCTCATTCATGATGATGTGTGGTGTTTTGTGGTGTGGCATCTTTGTTGGCTTCTCGTGATATGATTAATAAAAAATCGGACCCCTCGGTTTACCCCCTTTCTTCTCATTCATGATGATATGTGGTGTTTTGTGGTGCAAGGGCCAACGTGGGGAAACTACGAAATCTTTGTTGTTTCATATGATGTTGCCCAATAGCTTGAGCTATAGTGTTCTTATCTGCTGTTTGTAATCATAAGCATGTCAGCTTTATATCAGTTACTGTGTGATCACTTAAGGTGTTGACTTGAGTGTCAGTAGTATTTGGTTCTGAATGTCAATTTGTGGAGTTTTGCAACCATTACTGACTTCACAATGTGCAAGTCCTTTCAATTATCAGAGCTAGTGTCCCATCCCGTCACAGCAGGAGTTCACAGCTGCGCAATCTCGGCCCTAGCAAGTTGGTGCTTTTCATTTGGTGTTAGACTCTTGGTACTCTTACATGTGTCTGTGAGCACGTTTGCCTAATATAGTCCGCTAAGCTTGCTTTACTGCGTGCTTTTTTAGGCAAATGTTTTACTTCGTGTTGCGCTTTGCTCTATCTCTTTTCAATTTTTTACGTTAGTTACCCTCTATATGTTCCTAGTTTACTATCAGCACAAAATTCTGATGTTAGCAAGCAAGAAATGACTGCAGTGCATTGTCTGTTTCCGAGTATGCCTGCATTTGTAACAGCGGTCTAATCCAGACTTCGAAAAGTACACTTGAGACTGCTACATACTTAAAAACCAGCAACAGAGTGATTACACATCAAAGTTCCATGTAATTATGCACAGCATGCATTCTAATAAGTTATTTCCTGTTTGTGTTTCAATTTATTCTGAAGGTGCATAATGGCAGATCAACCCATTTACTCAATGCAGCATTTTGCAGTTTTCAACCAGTGCTGTTCCTTCCAGCACTTACCGTACCACACACACACACACACATTTATCTATATCGTTGGCCATTTGTTGCACTTTGCTGGCATTGCAGCTAATGCCCCACCACAATGAGGACCCATACAGTGTACAGTAATGGCTAAGACAAGTTTTGTATCCCTTTGCACATAGAAAAACATTGAATTACTTGTAACTAAACTCCCATGGCATGTTACATGGCAGTTCTTATGCTCAGAGCAACGAAGACTATTTTTACACGAGGAGTGCTAATGCAGCAGTAAATTTAGCGCCACAATTTTGTACTCCAGAAGCTAGTGTCACAGAGATAACACTGCTACGCGGCTTCCAATTTTGGTCGGCTTAGACACCATTTTACTGCAGCTAAGCCAGCGTGCATGCATCCCTTTCTTAATAATTAGGTCTTGCTTGCAGTGTAGATTCTGGAACGTGTGTGCATGATTTTGCAGTGTCAAGTGGTTGTGAGCATAAGCAGAGGCCATTGCTGCTAGTATGCAAGTTGCACTGGGTTGCAGTCTTAAAACACGTTAAGTGTTAGCTTACTTTCCATACAGACCACAGAGCAAGACAGTTGCTGAAGCCACTTATCATACTCTATCAACATAAATTTTCAGGTGCAGTTTCTTGAATGCTATTGTTTAGTCAAGAGAAATAGTCGCACTATGCGCAAGTGTTCCCCCCTTTTCTTTTAGAGAGAGAGAGAGGCTATAATTCTCTAGTGGTCAGCTGTGCCTAGTAAGTCCTGCCTGTATGTTACCGTGGCAATCAACATGCTGTTGTCACTGTCCTCTTCAGGCAAAGAAAAGCCTGTTCTTGGAATGTTTCATGTAGTTGGTTAACCGCATAGAGAGTTAGCCTATAGCTTCCAGTGTACAGCAAGAATGTGATCCAACTGTGCATCTTGTGCTTGGGTAAGAACCACGTACTGTTGTCAACGACATGTGTACAAGCACTGACTTTGTCAGTAACCATAGAGTCTTGTTAAAACTACATGAGCCATAAACCATACATGTTAAAACCATATATGAGCTATAACCTGTTCTTATTACTTGTGGAGTCTGGCAATAAGTCTGCAATTAAGTCTTTATTCTTTTTATATAGAACCCAAGAAATGGCTGCAGCAGATGATGGTGCAAGTATTTTACGGTTATTGGCGGCTCATGTTTTCTATAAGTGGCAACTAAGGTACGACTAGGCTTTCTCCTTGCTCTTTAGCCATGATAAAGGCAATCATTATGGACACGTGTACATACTAGTAAAACCTGCAGGTGAGAAGCAATAATGTGTTGCAGTGGGTATTCTGGTGCTGTGTTTATATGTGCCCATTCCGTGGCCATAGCTGTGTTAAGGTGTCTCCACAATAGCAGTAATTTGATGCACTTTGTTCCCATTACTTGCTGTACTGACAGCCGATGTTTGAGCGACCACATTTGAGGCCAATCGCAAAACTTTAGTGCTTGGCTAGCTCTAATTTTTTTGTGTCACCTTGTATTGTTTTTCATATAGTTTGTTATATGTGCACTTGCCAGTGCCCTTCCATGTGATACAGACTCTGCTCTTGCATAGAAACAAGTTTTTTGCTAAAGATTGTTATACAGTAGTGTGAAGCATTGTTTTCCTAGAGCCCTATGATGTGTAGATTCTTGCTTAGTCATCGCACCATCTGCCCTATAACAAAAGGGTTTGCCAAGTATTGCGCAAGTGCAGTAATGCCTTTGATTTCATTACAAATGTCTGTGATTGATGCCATTTTTTTATTGCATTCCTTCAATTCCTTCTTGCTTGAATGCACTGCGACCTCATGACATTCATGTGTTGCTTTCCCCTGTCAATAAAAAAACTAGATACCTTTCCTTTATCGATCAAACCTCAATGCCTCTACCCAAGTGTTATTTTCTTAGCTATCAAATTGGGAATTTGCAAGATGTGAGAAGTATCTGGACCCAGTGCCTATGTGTGTGTGTGCAAACAACATTGTAGAATTGAAAGGTTTCAAATGTAGGGTAAATAGATGTAAAAGGGTTAATATCCAGCATAGGTGTGGAGTGATTATGTATGTGCATGAAATGACCTATTGGTTCTTAGATGTTTGAACTCAAGCACTCCTTGCAAAAGGCATGATAGGGTGTTTAAGTTTATTGGGTTCTGTTTTTTTTCTTTCTGCTTAGCCCAATGCAGAGGCATTATAGCAACCCACACTTGTTGAGACTGACAGTTTGTTTGCCTTTGCCATCATTTTCGAAATGCTGTCACCACAAATAGGCAGTTTCTTTGCAGATGCATTTAAAAAATGTATACTGAATATACAGGCCGAGTTTGGCTCATTAATGTCATGACCTAAACCGTGCTGAAATTTCCTTGTGAGCTCCAACAATTTAATAAATTTTTCATATAGAAATTATATTGAATGTATGCAAAATTAGGTTCATAAGAAATATGTGGAATGTATGAAATTGTTATTGGACTGAATAATGAAATGTTCCAGTAGGGAAGCCATGACAGAGCGCACTGTTTATGCTCTCCTCCCCTGTGCATAGCATTACAAACTGATTATATTTGCCAGCTGTATAGCCAAAGTTGCACCTTTCTTAGTCTTTTGTTCCTGCTTGATTACGTTTGTCTACTATATGGATGTAGGCATTCTTGTAGCTGTGATCATGGAAGTTGCTGTGCTGGACCATGGTGACAATGAATGTGTTGCGAAGTGTGTGATGAAAGCGGCTTATCTAAGAATGGGTCTGGTATTTTCTGTTGTATTTGTACGTATAGCACTTTTACATCAGTCTTTGGTGAAGTGTTGCATTAAAGATTCGTTCGCTGAATCACATTCTCCTGTCTAAAAAATAAATAGAATTTCTGATGGCTTGGTGCAGCAGTTCATGCAAAAACAGTGCAAAGAGTCTTGGTGCAAATTAAGAAGATGCCTCCATAAGGTGAAATAAGACATGCATGACACTGTACAACAGGTTGCATGTGTAAGTGATTTGAACAGGCACACGTTTCTCCACATCTTTAGTCATTTCTCTGACAGTAATTGCCTAATATTCCTTCACACAAGTGTACCTGGCCACTACCATGCAAACTTGTGTAATAACTGCACCCTTCAACTTTGTGTAAAAGCTTCTTAGAAGATTATGGTTGGGCTTTACAAATGCATCAGCTGCACCCTAAACTATTTGAGTTGAAAATGGGCATCTTCCATCAAGGAAGCAACAGTCGCAGCTTACACATTCTAAATCGTAGCTGTAGTTTTATGCTGGCACATTTAGTACTTGCCATTGTTACTGATCATGGCCCATAGAGGTAGATACGGTATTATATATAACAAGAAATGTACATGAACTTTCTCAAAACACTTGTGTTTTGCCTGTATAATAGCTGCAGCTGCACATGTAGCTCAAGGTATTAGAAAACGAAGGTGCTTATTGCACTGCATCAATTCAGCATTTACACACAATAGTCAATTGGCATAATCTTGCGCAGTACATTCCAAAAAATGTTCACAAGCATTCTGAAGACATCACAAGAATTTACATTGATATATACTTATAACTTAGGGGTGTGCAAAGTTCACTCTAATAATTTGACACAGTTGAATTTGCTTTCAGTACTGCATTTATACGCAGTACAGAAACATGAACTAAATCAGCAGTGCATTTTAGCAGATTTTGAGCGCCTAATTCTTGAAACTTTTGCAAGGGATAGAGTTTCTACAAAGGTTATGCTTAGAGCTATACTGGCCAACTCCGCTTCTACATCCTCCTGATGTTAACAAATAAAAGTTTGGTAAAATTGTTAATATTTGATGATATCATGGAAATCTTAGGGTGTGGTGTTTGGAAGCTTGGACACTAAAGATTTCGTCTCAAATCCCATATTTTTAGTAATCTGAAACAGTCGTCCCAGAATCGTGAAGTATAAATGCTGCAGAGGACATACCATGTTTTCGTCTACAGGCGCATTTTACTGAGCGAGTCACAAAATTGATGCCGATTATCCCTTGTACAGTTCCTGCACATATGAATTCATCTGCTTGGCCAAATGAGCTAGCGTATCTTAAGCTTGTGGTAGTTCATTCCTTGTCTCTTCCATCTCCTAGTCAACCCACGGCAGGCTTCCCATAAGTGCATTAGGTTCTTGTCCACCGCAGGGCAATTTTCAGTAGTGGCCACTGTCTTTGTCACTCGCTTTAAGGTGCCCCTTGACAGAGTTGTTCACTCTGCAATGCTCGCGATCAAGCCGATCGCGTCGAGCTGCTCGCAGTATTTTGTCAAATCCTTCAACCTAGCTTTGTCAACCTCCGTCGTATTCTCACAACGTTTATGGATATGCTTAGTACGTAACAATCAACTCCCAGGTTATTCCAAAGGGATACACTGTTTTCCATTCTAGTGGGCATGTCGACCTGATTTAGCAGGGTTAGGCCATATTTTTCTCGAAGAGATCTAGCAGCATCTGCCCCTTTTCAGTGTTAGCCCTATAACCCCATTCTACGTGTTGCGCATTAAAGTCCCCTAAGATATTAATCTTATCCTCCCATCGTCATGTCCATGGTTACCATGACTATCCTCTCGAAATCCACGTGTCTAATATCATAGTCTTCAGCTTACCCATTCACGCGGCCAGACTGTAATCCTCTGATGCTGTATGGGTTCCCCTTGACCGTACTCTACACGAAGCGCCACATCATTTTTAGCGTATGTGGCTGAGGGCACCCTAAGTGCTCATATAAAACAAAGCCCTTAAGGATGTGTCAAAATTTTCTTATCCCCTGTAGGCAAATAATGTCTGGAGCAATTGGCACTGACTCTATATTGTGTGTAGTTGGCATGCTTTCTTCCCAACATGTAGCAGTTCTACTGCCATATCTCAATGTGTTCTTCGGATCTGGCCCGTAGGTCCCTAGCAATGGTTAATACAATCGCTGCCTGTAACCTCCAAATTCTGGGCTCTTGTCATGGGGGCCCCCGGACTGTGGCTAGTTCTCCAAGGAGCTTCTCCTCCTGATTTTGTCACGAGGCATTCCTTCATGTGTCTGTGGAATTTGTGAAACTCCGCAAACAGCAATTTTTTATTTTCTGTTTTTTCCATGCCATATTCCGTGTTAATTGCTCTGTTGTTACTGGTTGCACATTGTTTGGTCTGTTGTTAGGCTGTGTCTGTGATCTATGTGCTCTTTGTTACCGTGCTGTTTAGAGCATCAGGCTCAGCCCTCAAATCGCACAAACTGCTCTTTGTAAGGCGATTCTGTTCTGCTATCTTACAGTATTCGGGGTGCTGCATAACAGGTGCATTTGGTGTTTGGGTATGGCAGTGGGAGGCGCAACTTGCACTCAGCTTACCTGATTTTGTTGTAGTTGGCTCTTTGCAGCGGAGCGCCAGGGGATGTGGCCAGATTCCACCCCTTCTGTTTACAACCTTGTTGCTTCTGTTGTGGACAGGGTGTCCGAAGTCTGGACAGTGGTCTCTGTCGATCCCTCTGCCCCGGCTAGACCGGCCAGGTTAGCCCGGTCTGGCTTGCCCCCTTGACGGCAACCAGGTTTGAGAATGGCCGTGATGCTTGCCTTTAGGGAAATTCGGGAAACTCTCAAATTCGAAGTCCTCGTCCTCTGTGGCGAACCAACGTGGTGGCCTCCTCTGGTGGTCACTTTTTGATGGACGTCTTCGAAGCGGTCTGAGAGGTTTGAGGTACTTGGGGCATGCCCTATACTCCTGTCGGATGGTCTCCACTGTAAATGGCACATTTGGGGAAACAATCATGTCTGTCGGTCTGTCGGCCGGTTCCCGCCCCCAGCATACGCGGCACACCGATAGGTCGCGTTGTCGACACACGTCTGGGCAATGTCCCACCCCGCAGCAGCTCCTGCCAGAACTGCACCACATTTCTGTAGGGCCGGCACAAATTTTCCCTGCCGTAGTAATAAACATAGCGTGGCACGATGTCTCCGAAGATGATCAGGGCACTCTGCGAGTCTCCCAACATTCGGGCGTCCACGATTTCTACCCCCTGGGTACGCAGCCGCGGGTGAGCTTTGAGCGTTGCGGAGGGCATATTCGGCTCGATGCTGTCAATGACTTCACGCGACATCCATTCTCACCAGCCGTCACGTATGCGTTGACGGGGTGAGGTCGTCCATTAATGTTCAGCGAACTGACAGCTCCTGTACCCTGCGCACCGTCTCTTGCATGGTGAGGCGTAGAGATGACGGAAATGTTTAAACCCGTCTTGATAACCGTCGCTTCGTACCTTGTTTTGGCAGGCATCCTCTACGGCTAGCGCCATTTCTTGGCAGTTCACATTTGGAAGGGGTAGACCCTGGTGCGGACGGATAATTGTATTCAGGTCCTCTCGGTATAAAAGCGGCAGCCACTGTCTTCTCGGTCGGCCGCGTTGCGCGTTAGGTTTACAGCTCCCGCGCTCGGCGGCGTACTTATCGCCGGCGTACGCGTGCTTCCTTCGCTTGTTTCCGCTGTTCGCGTATAGAAAGGACCCTCTCCCATCTTGCTTCTATTGCGGCTTCATCTGCAGGAACTGCCTCTCGCGCATTATAGCTATCTCTGTCCGCACGGGGCAAGCCTCGATCGTGATGGGGTCGGGTGCTGGATGTTCAAAATTGGTCGCGGAATGTGTTGAGCCGACGTGGAAGGCTTCCCGGCGCTATATATTTAAGCAATAGCGTTAAGGGCCCCGAGTCGCAGATAATCCGGCGTCGACGTCCCTTATTGTCGGCCGTCGTTTCGGGTATCGTCATTCTGAACCACGCGTACCCAACCACGCAGGCCCTCCGTGTAGTGCAAAGGAGTTACTTCAATAATTGAGTTTATCAAAGTAAAATGCGTGAGAAAAATCGTAAACTACGACTTACACACAACCTACAGATATCATTGCATGGGATTGTAATTTGAATATACGGGAAAACATAAATATGTTACTCGAAAACTCAAACACAAACGCCTTTTAACGTGATAGCGTTTTCCAGCTGCCATTGGAGCAGTAGGAGCAGCGTGGCATTTCCCGATAAACATTGCGGTTGCATAAGCTGCAGTCGCGGCAAGCGTGAGCTCTCGGGGGTCTTTAAGTGCTGCTTAAGCGTCTTACAATTTATTTATTTATTTATTTATTTATTTATTTATTTATTTATTTATTATGAATACTTTCAAGGCCAGAAGGCACTGTAGAAAGGAGCAGAATGGTTGCAAACGTATGCAGTGAAATAAGTTGGATAAAGCGTTTCAAGGCATTTCCCAAGGCGATCGTGGATCGTTCTGCCCATCTACATTGGCAGCAATGGAGGAGGGAAGCTGGTGGTCCATGCGGTGGTTGTTCTTGGGACGAAAAAAATCATGATATCATAAGTTAGTGCGACACGATGGCAAGCTTACTTTGAAAAAGGTGATCTCTTCCAACTGAAACGTAGCAAGGTGGTGGAAAAAGGGAAACTTTCAATACTTGATTATAGTGATAGATTTTATGAAAGAGATTCAGTTAGTACGACGGAAGGAAAGGTCTGATAATTTTAATTGTTCTTTATTTACATGAACGTGACGCTAAAATGACGGGAGTAGTTAGTTATAATGAAACGCGCGGTGCGATTCTGAACTGGTTCGAGAGTAAGGATGAGAGATATTTTACGGGGGTCCCATATGGCGCATGCGTGCTCTAATGTTGAGGGGATGAGGGTTTGTGAAGTCTTAACGGGAGATGGTACAGTGAAAATTAATTCAGAGCTATTCCACTTTTTTTCCCCGTTATTAATGTCTTTTCTTTTAGTTTATCACTGTACGGGAATCCTCCTAATATATATATATTTATATATATCCTCATCTATGTGTGGCCACACCTGTGCAGGTCATAAATACCAGGTTCTCAAGCCGAGTGCCATCCGTGCGGTATAACCGAGCTCAGATTGGTCCACTTTGACTGATCAAATAAGGCACCACTGTAGGTTAAATGAGGCATACAACTACTGCGGGGGCTGTAGAGTATCCGCCTCCCGTGCAAGAGGACCGTGGTTCAAATCCCGGTGCCACGCAATTCTCCACCGAAAAAAAAAACCGTGTGTTGAGAGAATTGCACAAACAGGCCTGGAGTGCGGCCTAATCCCTGTGACCAGAACCGGTAACGCACTCTCTCACGAGAGCAGGATTGGCCACCCTGGTGCAGTACTTGGCCACAACCTCCTATATGAATACAACAATCAAACCCCGGCCCTCAGTCTCCAGCAGCCGCGAAGCAAAAAACCACGGCGGCGGTCAGATCTGTGACGCAGCAGAGGCTAAGAATACCTGGCTCCGGACAGGCCGCCATTGGAATCTGAACCTGGCAACGTTTAACGTTAGAACGTTATCTAGTGAGGTGAGTCTAGCGGTGTTATTGGAGGAATTCGAGGGTGGTAAATGGGATAAATAGGGCTCAGTGAGGTTAGGAGGACAAAAGAAGCATATACAGTGCTAGAAAGCGGGCACATACTGTGCTACCGGGGCTTAGCGGAGAGACGAGAACTAGGGGTCGGATTCCTGATTAAAAAGGATATAGCTGGTAACACACAGGAAATCTATAGCATTAACGAGAGGGTGGCAGGTCTTGTCGTGAAACTTAATAAGAGGTACGAATTGAAGGTAATACAAGTCTACGCCCCTACATCTAGTCATGATGACAAGGAAGTCGAAAGCTTATATGAAGATGTGGAATCGGCGATGGGTAAAGTCAATACAAAATACACTATACTGATGGGCGACTTCAATGCCAGGGTAGGCAAGAAGCAGGCTGGAGACAAGTCAGTGGTGGAATATGGCATATGCTCTAGGGATAGCAGAGGAGAGTTATTAGTAGAGTTTGCACAACAGAATAATATGCGGATAATGAATACTTTTTTCCGCAAGCGGGTTAGCCAAAAGTGGACGTGGAGGAGGCCGAATGGTGAGACTAGAAATGAAATCGACTTCACACTCTGCGCGAACCCTGGCATCATACAAGATGTAGACGTACTCGGCAAGGTGCGCTGCAGTGACCATAGGATGGTAAGAACTCGAATTAGCCTAGACCTGAGGAGGGAACGCAAGAAACTGGTACATAAGAAGCCGATCAATGAGTTAGCGGTAATAGGGAAAATAGAGGAATTCCAGATCAAGCTACAGAACAGGTATTTGGCTTTAGCTCAGGAAGAGGACCATAGTGTATAAGCAATGAACGACAATCTTGTGGGCATCATTAAGGAGTGCGCAATAGAAGTCGGTGGTAGCGCCGTTAGACAGGAGACCAGTAAGCTATCGCAGGGGACGAAAGATCTGATCAAGGAACGCCAATGTATGAAAGCATCTAACCCTACAGCTAGAACAGAACTGGCAGAACTTTCTAAGTTAATCAACAAGCGTAAAACAGCTGACATGAGGAACTATAATATGGATAGAATTGAACAGGCTCTCAGGAACGGAGGAAGCCTAAAAGCAGTGAAGAAGAAACTAGGAATAGGCAAGAATCAGATGAATGCGTTAAGAGACAAAGCCGGCAATATCGTTACTAATATGGATGAGATAGTTCAAGTGGCTGAGGAGTTCTATAGAGATTTATACAGTACCAGTAACACCCACGACGATAAGGTGAGAGAGAATAGTCTAGAGGAACTTGAAATCCCACAAGTAACGCCGGAAGAGGTAAAGAACGCCTTGGGAGCTATGCAAAGGGGGAAGGCAGCTGAGGAGGATCAGGTAACAGCAGATTTGTTGAAGGATGTTGCGCAGATTGTTCTAGAAAACTGGCCACCCTATATTCACAATGCCTCATGACCTCGAACGTACCGGAATCTTGGAAGAACGCTAACATAATCCTAATCCATAAGAAAGGGGACGCCAAAGACTTGAAAAATTATAGACCGATCAGCTTACTGTCCGTTGCCTACAGAGTATTTACTAAGGTAATCGCAAATAGAATGAGGAATACCTCAGACTTCTGTCAAGGAAAGGACCAGGGAGGATTCCGTAAAGGCTACTCAACTATAGACCATATTCACACTATCAATCAGGTGATAGAGAAATGGGCGGAATATAACCAACCCTTATTTATAGCCTTCATTGATTACGAAAAAGCTTTTGATTCAGTCGAAACCTCAGCAGTCATGAATGCATTGCGGAATCAGGGTGTAGATGAGCCATATGTAAAAATACATGAAGATATCTATAGCGGCTCCACAGCCACCGTAGTCCTCCACAAAGAAAGCAACAAAATCCCAATAAAGAAAGGCGTCAGACAGCGAGATACGATCTCTCCAATGCTATTCACAGCATGTTTACAGGAGGTATTCAGAGACCTGGAGTGGGAAGAATTGGGGATAAAAGTTGATGGAGAATACCTTAGCAACTTGCGATTCGCTGATGATATTGCCTTGCTTAGTAACTCAGGAGACCAATTGCAATTCATGCTCACTGACCTGGAGAGGCAAAGCAGAAGGGTGGGTCTGAAATTTAACCTGCAGAAAACTAAAGTAATGTTTAACAGTCTCGGAAGAGAACAGCAGTTTACGATAGGTAGCGAGGCACTGGAAGTGGTAAGGGAATACATCTACTTAGGGCAGGTAGTGACCACGGATCCGGATCATGAGACTGAAATAACCAGAAGAATAAGAATGGGCTGGGGCGCGTTTGGCAGGCATTCTCAAATCATGAACAGCAGGTAGCCACTATCCCTCAAGAGAAAAGTGTATAACAGCTGTGTGTTACCAGTACTCATGCATGGGGCAGAAACCTGGAGGCTTACGAAAAGGGTTCTGCTGAAATTGAGGACGACGCAACGACCTATGGAAAGAAGAATGATGGGTGTAACGTTAAGGGATAAGAAAAGGGCAGATTGGGTGAGGGAACAAACGCGGGTAAATGACGTCTTAGTTGAAATCAAGAAAAAGAAATGGGCATGGGCCGGACATGTAATGAGGAGGGAAGATAACCGATGGTCATTAAGGGTTACGGACTGGATTCCAAGGGAAGGGAAGCGTAGCAGGGGGCGGCAGAAAGTTAGGTGGGCGGATGACATTAAGACGTTTGCAGGGACAACATGGCCACAATTAGTACATGACCGGGGTAGTTGGAGAAGTATGGGAGAGGCCTTTGCCCTGCAGTGGGCGTAACCAGGCTGATGATGATAATGATTCCACTCTGTGAAGGTGGATGACCAGCGGAGCTGTACATATGGTAATAATTACATATGTTGACTGAAAATAAGAAGACGTACCACAATGAATTTCGTATTTTTCACGATTTCATTGTTGTCTTAATAAGTTGCATATACTCAATGCTGTAAAAAAATTTTAAGCTTCTTTAGTTTGTTTTTCGGATTTCTTATTTGCTCACCAAGGTGACTATCCCTTTATGATCGCTATGATATACGGCCAGTGGTTCTGTGGCGGCACTGGAAAGGTTCTTGGCCAATGCGAGATCAATGCCTCCTTATAGGTGAGATCTACACACGACCGATGACGCGTCATGGGCACACTGATGTGTGAATCATTGAATGCCGAACCTTTCCAAGAGAAACGCCACGAACTACTTTCAGTCTGGCCGAGACACGTCTATGTTGGAATCACCCACAATTTCTATGGGAGTGGAGTCGGTATGGACCATCCAAGCAAAGGTGGATAAGCTTGGTGTTTGCGGCGCGATCTTCATCTGCATTACGTGCCGCCCACCGTCGCCACGCACATTCCCGCTTCTGTTCACGACGGTGTTCTTCCGCAGTCCTCGCCGCACGCGGCCTACCCACTGTACGGGTGGAAGGGAGCTGAGATAAGGTTACGTGGTTTGCTTATAGAGCCCGTGACGTCAAACCGCAATCCACACTAAGCAGCGTCTATTCTGGTTTTACTTTTTCGTTATTACGATATTTTTTTATCACTATACGTTTTGACACTTCTCGCGATTAAACGCATCTGAGGCGCTACTACGCTACGCATCGATACGCTTTTGCTTTAGCTTTTTTAGCTCTGAGGGTGGCCGCCATCTTTTTTGCCTACGCACACAAACAGTCAGAACCTAGCGTGTAACAGCTCCGCTGTAACAACTTCGAGGAAAATAGCCAAGCATGCGGTTCGCGTTGCTGGTCACATATTCAATATGGATGTACCAGGACAGATTAGACGTGATGTGAATGCCGATATATTTATAACAGTCAGCGGGGGGTAAGAGAACATTGTTAAGGAAGTAATAAGTAAGCACGCTTTGAGTAGAAGAACGTCTAGAGATACGCATGCTTTTGCATTTAGTTGGGCTAAGTGTCATAAGCCTATCAGTGCACCAATCAAAAACACTGTCGAGGTCCCATTGAAGTTTAAAGAAAATTGTATTGTTAGTAATATTTTGGTAGACTACACATTCATCTGCGAAGAGCCGGATAGTTGAAGTTGAAAAGCAGGAAGAATGCCTGGTAATGTAAATTAAAAAGAGCAAAGGACCGAGAACTGACCCTTGGAAAACGCCAGATGTTACTGCAGTAGGGACAGAAGAGAAATTGTTATACTGGGTGCGGTTAGACAAATTTTTATCCGTGCTAAGGCATTGGGATTTATATTAGGCTAAGTACGAAGATAAGCAAATCATGCGAAACTGAATGAGAAGCCTTTGCGAAATCAATGAATGTACAATCCGTTTCAAATTCCAGGTTTGCATTAATGAACAGGTCGTTAGGGAAAGACAGCAATTGTGTTTCACACGAAAACGTTTTCCCGTACCCGAGTTGCGAATTACTGAAAAAATAAAGAAACTATTGGCCTCAAGGAACTCTATAAGGTATGAGTATATTATATGAGTATATTATGTGCTCCAATATTTTTAGAGGAATGCATGTCAATAAAATGAGGCGGTAAATTGCCTGCGATCAGGCCCTTGTTGGTGCCGAGATCGAACCCGCAAGGCGCACACATGACAGTGTCCTCCCCCCCCCCCCCCCCCGTTACTGCCCTACTCGTCGTTAGGGCTAGTGGGGCCGCTACGTGATGGAAGTGGGAAAATGGCCATAATGTGGCGAGAAATTATCCGGTCGGCCGAAATTGGTGTAATCGGATTCCAGAGCATTTCCCGGATAAAATGGTAACCTTTGGTTGGTACCGGCACGTGGTCCGCCCGAAAAACATCCCACTTCAGTTGCTCCTCCTGAAACCAGCTTAGGTGCAGTTTCATTAATTACCTCTATGTTATCTCCATCTTCTTGTTTTATAGCTGCATATTTGTTTGCGAGCTTCAGCCTGAATTCATCTGCTTTTACCCTTACTGCGTCTATGTGGACCTGTTTTTTCCTGACTAATTTTACTCTTTCTCTCAACAAATTCAGAGAAATCCTAGACTTCACTAACTTATGGTCACTGCCTTTTGCTTTTCCTAATACATCTAC
Source organism: Dermacentor albipictus (assembly GCF_038994185.2). Lineage (NCBI taxonomy): Eukaryota > Metazoa > Arthropoda > Arachnida > Ixodida > Ixodidae > Dermacentor > Dermacentor albipictus. Next base: position 133,618,646 of record NC_091824.1, read on the forward strand.
ATCCTGCGCTATGCTGGGATCGGCATAGAGTAAGAAATCTATTTAATTTCTCATTTCTTCATTAGGGCTTTTCCAGGTCCACTACTTGTCACTGCGCTTCGTGAAGAACGTATTCATTATTCAGAGTCTATTCCTTTCCGCGAATTCTGCCAACGTCTCTAGTGTTCCTACAATCGATGCCGTAGTTGGCAATTGCTTGTTCCCTGCTTCTTTCGACACCCTGCTGGTGTCGCAACACACGAAACGCCTGCTTATGCAGACGCCCCCTGCGGGGCGAACTCTTGATGTTTTGTACTGCATGCCGATGAAGGCTGGGATGTGGATATCACTTATATCACTGTCCTTTTAGTGTCTCCTTGAATATGTGCTTGTACTACTATGAACAGGTATGGCGTCTTGTGTTCTAGACGCATAACTAATTTCGCGAGTATACTGTGTTCATGCAGCGAAATTCAAGTTGCAATTAAAATGCAAAAAAAATATTTCATGCTACGTACATAGCCTGTGTACTTTCCTGCCCACGGACGCACTACTACTTGATGGCTCACCAAGCAAAGTATGGTGAACAAAAGAAACATATATTTATATGACCAATCACCGCACTGTTGAGAAAAAAAGCACACGACGACCAGCGCCCGTTCGGTATTTTAACTACAATCGCTTAAGTACTCAAACTGGAGTCCACTACCTCCTCTGCAACAACGAAGCTACGCAACAAAGTACTGCAGTGCTGGCACGACCCGCAAGCGAACACCTTCCCTCGCATATATCAGCAGTCGGCATGCTTCTCGGGCGACGTGCACTGGAAGGAACGGGCGAACTGGTTCGATCGCAGCATGCCATAGAGGCACACTTTGGCAGCTTCCTTGTCCCCGCAAGTGCTCTGGCAGAAGCGCCGGAAGAAAATTTGCACCCTGAGCCTCTCGATGGCGGAGTCATCGTCGAAAGGCACGTCCCTGGCTCGGGCTCTTCCACTGATGATGCGCCACTGAGAAGTGGCAGCGGCCAGAGCCAAGTCCAGAGCCCAGGGAAGGAACACCATAGTGCGAAGGCTTGCGTCGCTCACGTTGTCCGCCTGCGCCCGGTGCATACAGAAAACGTTACAGTGTTGTGATGAACTTATGACCAAACTTGCAATGTTAGGGTACTGCGCTGCTGGATCCAGAGGACAGGGTCGGGACTGGGGTGTCTCGGACTGTGCTATAGAGAAGAGACGCGCGCTCTTCTCGCCTAGCACATGCGTGGGGCAGCCAGGGCTTGATCATGTGACCTCCAACATATTAGGCATCCGAGAAGCACGTATCAAGCCACCATACTTCTCGGCTCTCCCTCGCACCCACTGCAGATCGCTCGACCTCCAACACACGATGCGCAGGCCGCTTCTCTTTACTTCATTCCCACAAAATTAAAATTAAATTAAATTATGGGGTTTTACGTGCCAAACCCACTTTCTGATTATGAGGCACGCCATAGTGGAGGACTCCGGAAATTTCGACCACCAGGGGTTCTTTAACGTGCACTTAAATCTAAGTACACGGGTGTTTTCGCATTTCGCCCCCATCGAAATGCGGCCGCCGTGGCCGGTATTCGATCCTGTGACCTCTGCTCAGCAGCCCAACACCATGGCCACTGAGCAACCACGGCGGGTATTTTATTCCCACGAAAAGGTGCGGCTGTGCAAACAGCACTTCCGTGAGTCCACTGGTGATAAGGCTGTAAATTTGGGCATTTCTTTTGCGTCTCAAAACGGCAAGGACATTTTTGGTGAGTTTCCCAAGAAGCGACCACTTTACCAGCGCGCGCCTAGACCACGACGGGGCCCAGCGCTGACTATAGACGGGTCAACAAAGGAGCTAGCTTCTACGTGGCAGCAACCACCGCATTCTGTGGAAGCGGTGACGACCATCAAGGACAGGCTCCTGAAATTGCTATAAGCGGACCCTCACGGAGCGCCCACTAATTGATGGAAGGGGCCAACGTCGACGGTTTCCATTGTAAGAGCGTCGACTCCGGTTTCCCAATTGCCTCACGATTGCGTCATATGCGGGAGCAAAGGTGCAAGATCAGACACGAAGTTTAGCAAGGTGGTGCGACCATGGGCGGAGTGCTGCGAACAGTTCGACCATTCCGATTGGCCTGGTTAAGGTCATTAGATTCCCTCGTCTGGTGACCTAGGGAGAACCAGAACTTAAGGAAAGTCGCAGTTCCCCCTGAAGGGCGACACATCGATTGCGATATCCAATTAGCAGACGGCTATAAGAAGTAAGGATAGTAGTATTACCGGCCTTCTAAACGTGTAAACATTCGCTTACGAACTAAATTAACAAGCATGGTGTCACGCGCGCACAGGCAAACGTGAACACATCTCACTCGATGACCGCGGAAACTCGCTTTCAATACGCTGGAGTGAGAAAGCGCGGCAGCAGCAGCGAGCGAATTGACCTTCGTGCTGCCTCTCTCTTCAGCGCGAACTAAACTGCGGAAACACAGCGCACAAGAAGCTATCAGCACTCAGCCCCATCGCAGATAGCTTTCAAGAAAGGGCCCGCGCGCGACTGCACCATACGCAGCAGCCACAAAAGTAGAACGTCCCCCCTCCCTCCCAGCCCCCGTACCTTGCGCAAGACATAAGACGGCGCGCTTCCTCCTCACTTTCCTCCTTTGCGAGCGCGAGATTGAGCCGCCATCGTCCACTCACCCTCGCACGCTTTCCCTGGCACATACAGTATACGGCGCGCGGGGACGATGGCATAAATGCGCCTGGGGTGTCCTATAATTGCTATCGCAATAAAAGCGGATCTTGAGCGCTGTGAGTGCGTGCTCAGATGTCGATAGTGTGATCAGACATGTGGTGCGAAGTGGAGGGTGCTCCCATACCCATGGAATCAGTATTGACTTATAAAGATGTAAAATAAAGTAAAATAAAGCCATTTGTTTTCTTCAACCTCCCGACCTCATCTCCTCACCAACAAGCAACTCTAGGAGATAAAGACGGATTACGGCGTGGGTTCGCTTAGTCAGCTTAGTGCGACTGCCGGGTGTAGCGCAGGCCATCTCCATGTTTTCGGCGTTCTGGCGGCGTAGGGAAGCGACCCTATATGTGATGCCTGAATGAGTACCACGAGCCCCAGAACCGGATGATTACACGCACACTAAACTTCTTGTATTTGCAAAACATCCTTTTTGAAGGGTGTAGGCTTGTCAGATGTATAGAAAACGTCATTATGGATGTCACTTCATTTCAGTATAGCCAGAATGTTCACGTAACGGCAGTTTTCACCGAGAGTCTGGCATGCGGTCAACACTTTTCTTAAAAATAGCTCTTGTAGTCTCTCACTAAAATCGGATGTCTAACAACCGCAGGGGAGACCATCCAGATCGTTCAAACCATTGAAGTTCCTCTAAAGCCTTCAATATCCATAGCGTTTCCCGACGGCCGGCGGCACGCTCTCGCATCTCCTCGAACACGGCGAAAGTAAGCGCCGAGTGAGATTACACAATGCAAAATTTTATAGCTTCAGGCACTTGCGGCCTCGGCTTATGGGACTGGCTTCGAAGAAGCACTTACCGTTATTGGCGAACCAGAGTCCTCTTTAACCTAAAGCCCCTTAAACTTCGTAAAGTAGCGACACTCTCCTCCTCCGCCTTCACTCCTCCTCGTTTCTCCTTTCACGCTCCCTCCTCGACCGTGGCGCCGCCTACACTGCTCGAGCGTAGCAACGGCGCCAACATGCGCTCCTCGCCACTCCGTAGACGCTTCTCGAGCAAAAATGGCGCTGATGCACGGCGCGAGGGCCCACGTGATGCCATTAGGCCAATAGGGACGCGGCGTCAGCCTCGACCAGAGCGCGCGAGGAGGAGGCGGCATTCTTCAAAGCGTGGCACTACTTTACGAAGTTTAAGGGGTTTTACTGTAACCAACCCTTGCCACCTCGATGAGGCGACAAGCGCACGCGCTCGCTCACCACGAGCAAGTCGGTGGCGTCTCCGCGGACGCACTGGCCGTATTCGCTCAGGCGTGACCTGAGCGCCGGGCTACGCGCGGAGACAGCGCGTGCCCACTCGACGAGCAGCATCACGCCCAACGTGGAGTAGTCCAGGCACGGCTCGCCGGCATCGGCGTGGAGAAGGTCCGGAGTGAGCGCGGCGGTGGGCACCACCAAAGTCCCGGCGGGGTCGCTCTCGATGCGCCCTTCTAGCTGCGACCGAACAGTGGCGGCAACGTCGGCGCGAAGGCACGTCGGTGCGCCCGTCTTGCGAGCCAGCAGGATGTTGGCCACGAAGTCGTCGCTGTAGCGCGCTTTCTCTCGGGTCGCCGTGGAGCTCGCGCCGCAGCCTTCGTTGATGACGCTGCCTGTTAGCGGATGAAAGGACACGATTATGCGTGTTTACAGGCTGAATTAATATGAATGTAAAGAAGGAACTCGTGAGGAATAGGTCTGAGTACGAAGAGGTTAGCAGTCATGGTTCAAACTATAGTTTAGGGACAGTGTCATCAAAATGGTGACAGTGCGTTTATAAAGGTAGTATTGTATATTGTACCAGTGTGTGCTACCTGAGGTTATATATATATATATATATATATATATATATATATATATATATATATATATATATATATATATATATATATATATATATATATATATATATATATATATATATTGCCTATACTGTTCTCACATACTGCACTTATTGACGCTTTCTGTGAAGCGTGTACAACAAACTTTTCATATGTTACAATTAAGTCCTGCGTATTAGTTCCAATGGCGCATGACCTTTGGTTTTCTTCTTTCTTGTTTTTACTTTCTTTCTCAATGTACGCTTATCTTGCTTTGAGATGTTTCAACTTGTATATTGCTCCTTAGTAATCCTTCGCACGCCTACTGCTAACTTAAACTCAACGCACTATTAATTCTCTCACTCTTTGTCATAGATGTTCGAGCAAATGTAAATGTTTTTTTTTTCGAGGTCTGATCGATATCGAAATGAGAACCACAGTGAAAATTGGATGACGCTGTGGGCAGATCTGTTGCGCAGTGTCTCTCGTATGCCCGTCGATCGCGTGAAGTCGCAGTTGTCAATTCTGAGCGCGCAGAGAGCACGTAAACATGCCTCGAACAACAGTCTCCCGCGAAGTGTGAAGTGAGCGCTGTCATTCGATTTCTGCATGCTGAGGGGTGCAATGCAGCCGAAATTCATCGCTGAATGAGTAATGTGTACGATACAACTTTCATGAGTGACAGCAAAGTGAGGCAATGGTGCAGGAACGTTGAAGCAGGACGCACAGACGTTCATAATGCAGGCGGTCAGGGAAGGAAGCGAGTATCAATCGATGATCTTCTTCAGCGAGTGGATCGGTCGATTCGAGAAAATAGAAGATTCAGAATTTCTGTGTTGAGTGATTTGTTTCCCGAAATTTCGCGATCAGCTCTCTTTACCACCGTGAGTGATAGACTTCAGCATCGCAAACTCTGTGCGAGGTGGGTCCCCAAGATGCTGACCGACCATTACAAAACACAGCGAATATGGGTGCAGCCTTAACATTTCTCCAGTGCTACCATGATGAAGGAGAAGAGTTTTTGAAGAAAATCTTGACAGGGGGCGAGACGTGGGTCCGTTTCGGAACTGAAGAAACAAAAGAGGAATCCAAACAGCGCATTCATTCTGACTCCCTGAAAGCAAAGCAGTTCATGCGAACGTTCTCCAGCAGAAAATGTATGTCTACTGTGTTCTGGGACAGCAATGGTGTTCTCTTGGTGGAATTCATGGAACGTGGCACGACCATCAGTGCAGTCTCGTACAGCTTGACTCCCGAATGTCTACGAAAGGCGATTCAAAACAAGCGAAGAGGAATGTTGGCATCAGGCATTGTCATTCTTCATGACAACGCGCGGCTGCACCAGGCATTGTCCTTCATGCATGACAACGCGCGGCCGCACAATGCAGCTGCAACAAAGAAGCTCCTGCAGCGTTTTCGGTGGGAAGTGTTTGATCACCCACCGTACAGCCTGGACTTGGCTCCCTCTGATTACTATCTCTTTGCTCACATGAAGCGCTGGCTAGGAAGACATCAGTTTGACTCCTGATGAGAACCGCAGTGTTCCACAAACACCACAACCACGACTCAGATGACTCAGAACCACTCAACCATGACTCAGAACCACAACCATGACTCAGACAACAAGCTGCGGACCAGCGTACAGAATTGGCTGAAAGCATAGCCGGCTGCCTCCTATGACGAGGGTATAGGAAAGCTGATACCAGGCTACGACAAATGTCTCAAGCGACGCGGCGACTAAGCAGAAAAGTAGCTGGAAAGTGTATCTAAATGTTGCAAATAAAACAGCTTTGATTTTCACTGTGATTTTCGTTTGCGACCTATCGGACCTTGAAGGTACACTAGCCCTCCCCGAGCTTACCTTGACGTTAAGGCCCGTTCCGGGCGTAATGTCGACAATAGACAGTTGTTTTTTTAAGAAATGTATAAACCTTTAAATATATATACATAGTATGCCATCGCGCCGAGGCTCGTATACCGTGGGACGCACGCCGTTCCAAGCATGGACCACTTCCAAGCTAGCCGAAGGAGGTAAAGGGCCCACACGTCGGCACGGCGAGTATGTGATAGCCAGGACCAACCTGGAGGCGGATAGGCGCTTTTCGAAACTGCTACGCAGAAGACTGGTGTATTCGCACAAGCGCAGGAAAGTGCGCCAGTTACGAGTGCTCCTACTTGCGCTCATGAAGGAGAGCTCGATTATTACCCGCCGTCTTGACCACGAGTCTTTCCGGGACCTCGGCGATGTTCAACGCAAGGTTGTCGTGGAGCCGTGTGCTCGTTTCGATGGCCTGGTTCAGCGCGGCCACCATTTTGTCCAGGTAGGCGCGTGTCTCGCCTCCTTCCAGTGAATGTGCCAGCCATGAGGCGAACTGGGCGCTCATGTGCTCGCCAGTTGCCTACAGGAAGATGAGTAAATTTCAGCCCAAAAAAAGTTAATGAACATGCCGCTCTGGCTTTTGTTGGCAAAGCTGCAAGCGAACGCATGATGCTCAGGAACGGTACCGCGGCGACGTGTCATTCAGAGTTAGGGAGTGGAATCCTCCGTTCCATTTCCGCTACATTCCGGAGATTGGAAATCTCCGCAAATCCACTCCTTTTTAACTCCTCGGAACGGTGAGAGTTTAACCATCCACACTCCTGCGGTGGCTGAGCGGGTTCATTGTGTTCCTTCAACTCCACTAAATTAAACCCTTGCTATAATTGTCCGCTTGCATGCCGCACACGCACACACTAAAAAAAATGCAGTGATAGTTTAACAGGGCGATGAAAGGGACTAGTTGGTGACCGTTCATACTTTTCTTCTTGCGCTATATATGACAAGACGCAGACAGGAAAACAGGGACAAATTACGCACCATTCGTTTGTCCCTGTTTTCCTGTCCTGGTCCTTTCGTACTAGCGCAAGAAAGTCTGAACTCTTAGCAACGTGAAAAAGCTTACGTGCTATTTTTATGCGAAGCATATTACGAGAGCTCAACCCAGCTCCTCAGGCGCGGCGGTGTCGCCTTGAAACCACGTGACACCGTGACGTCACGACCGAGGAGGAGTGGCTTTGGCTCAACTCTTGCAAGACGGGCTGGGTGGGAATCGAACCAGGGTCTCCGGAGTGTGGGACGGAGACGCTACCACTGAGCCACGAGTACGATGCTTCAAAGCGGTACAAAAGCGCCTCTAGTGAATGCGGTGTTGCCTTAGAAACGAGCTGTTTCTAAGGCGTGCGTCTCTTGCTCAGGCGCACATTTCGTTGCCGCGCCGAACGCTGCTTTGCTCGACGCTCACCGCGTCCAATGCGGGGCGCGTAGTCGCTGCCCTGTAGCCCATTGTCTTACACCCCTTGGCGGGTCGACGGGAACGCTGTCGCGTTCCACTCTTGAAGGCGAAGCAGTAATGCATGAGTTGTTTCTTCGTCTAGCCGAACCAAATATAGCCAAGCAACAGCAGTTCACCAGGCTAAACAGTGGTTCAACAACTAAAATAAAGGCTAGTATGCTTCGCATCCTGGGCTTAACCTTACCTAAGCCACAGTCATTTTTTCACACAAGAATAAACAGGCTTTGTGGCCTCTTATTTCTTCAGGGCGTTGTTGTCTCTACCCTCTCTATTTATTAACCATTCGAGTAAAGCAAAATATAATATAATCGTATGCCTTGCTTCCCCGTAGTGGATAATTATTTGAGTAAGAAGCAGGCAAGCAAAAATTATGATGGTCGCCTTCACGCAGAATGCTGCTGTCGCAGTGAGCGAGTTCAGAGCGTAAGGAATAGCCGAAGTGTGCTGCCTTTTTTTTTCACATTTAATGGCATAATACCGGAGACAATATTCCAGCACACCTATCTGACCGCCTGTTGTCGCATCTTGTGGATAATCGACGCGTGCGAGAAAATATAGCGCGCTTTCCAAATCACAGTTGACTCGTGCAGGGTGCAACCGTTAGCGATATGGCCGTTTTCGGCCTGCCTCGCATAGTCTTAGGCTTTGCGTGCTCTTGTTCTAACTCTTGGCAACAGAAGGCCTTAATCAGATGTTAATGAGTTCTCTAAAAGTACGAAGTTAACTAACATAAATCATCAGCAAAATATTATGGAGCTATCTATAAACAAAAGTGTCTCTTTTTAAATGCACTTTAATATTGCAATGAAGAAAAGCTTCCGGATCATCAGAAGTGTAGCATATCATGTTTATAATTGCCGCTGCAGAGGAAGTGAACAATAGGCACTAACTGAAAGATCCACATTCAGTAAAAATTGAGAAATCTAATATATTAGCGAAATCTATGTTTAGTCTATCTGGCAAACATGACGGTTTTGTAGCCTCGCCTAAAATCAGTAATTAGCGCTCTGGAACTATGTGCCAATTCCATTCCAACTCTACTTCCGCAATCTCGGGCTTCCATTCCATTCCCCTTCTATCCGCCAGGCTGGTGCTAATATTCCATTCCATTCCGGATATTTGAAAATGTCAAATGATTCCGGAATTATTCCCTCTCTGTAGCAGCGACTCCGTATCTCTGGCGTCACATTTCGTCATCGATGTAACTGCAGAAGCGAACCGCAAGTATTGATGCGTGTTTCTGCAGTTACGCTACGGTAGGTTCGTGCGGGGCTGGCGGGAGCGAATCCACGACGGCCATATTTCTTTGTAGGCTTGTGCGAGGATCTTCTTCCAGGATTTCATGAAAGATCAGATGTATTTAGAAACTGGATACACTGGCACACACTGGTGATGCGAGGTAGTGTAATGCTTTGACACCGATGCTTGCTTCAGCAGCCTGTGCTGTTCAAATTCTCTGTAATTACCTTTTCATTCCCAGCCATATACAGGTGAAAAAAATAAGCCCCTATAGCAGATACAGCTCTCGTGCTAACCCATGCATTCGTGTTCACTGAAGCCCACCGGGCCTAATGACGTATGATATACGTTGCACCGCATTTTGTGGCTTCGCACCTGTAAGCACAACGTGATGTCCTCAAAGCCGGCGGTGTTGGCGGTCAGCAAGTAGGGGTATCTCATCACCTGCGCCAGCATCAGCAGAAGCGAGTAAAGGCCCGCGATTTGCAGGTCGGTCGTGGTTAGTGCCGCGATCATGCCTTTTAGGGCAACGACCGCCCCAATTTTCACGACTGCGTTCGTTACGGTGCTCGATTCGTTGGACGTGGAGGAGAAGGCGTGCTTCAGGCCGTCCTCCCAGGATAGACCCAGACCGAGCGACGCTGCATTCTAGAATAGATCAGACAGCAAGAATTTAGTGAGTGAGCGAGCGAACGATTCTATGTACAACCGGGCGTAATCTGGACGATGGAGGGGAATGCAGATAACGCTGTTTTACCTACATGTCTCCCGTGACTTTCAGGCAACATTTCCTGAGGGCCGCGAAAAGGCGTCACAAAGTCGAGAGACGATAGTGTTTAAATCTCTACTGCGATTTTATTTTTTGCTTCGCTATGACCACGCAAGCTTCGCTGCTCTTGCACGACGACCACCTTATTAATTATGCATGTTAAAATAAGCTCTATGACGTATTAAAGGACCCAATAAAGAAACGCCAAAGCATCGCATTACACCATAGCCTGGGAACAATTACAATACATTTATATTACGGCTCCAATATAGCAGCTTATATTCCCTTCAAGTGTAGCGACTGCTCAAAAGTGGCTTTACTTTTGTCTTGCCGTTGTAATCAGTTACTTTTGTGCTTGAATGCATAAAACGACGTTTCGTTAAGAAAGCAACTGGAACGCCAATGCATTTATCCGCAAAGTTCGGCAAATAATATCTCGAAACTGATGTCATCCTGAGAATTCGTTCCAAGTGGATCCGCGAACTCGACGGCTAGAATTTGTAAATTGCAATATGGGCCATAAGGTATTTAATTAAAAAGTTGATTATATATTTTTGTTAATTAGTTGATTATCTAGCTCAATATATTGCGCAAGTAATGGCCGCCTTTTCGAGTAGACTAGCTCATGAACTAGAATAGTGCTATCTGCCGCAGGCAACCCTTAAAAATTCTTGAAATTGTTCCATGAAACGCCCGGTAAACTTCAGACGTCACCTGCAAGACGAGCAACTATCCAAACACCCGGCGTTTTGTTTCTTGTATTTAATTCGTACTGCATTCAGGCCGCAGGCACTTAAGGGAAGCATATATTAGAAAGACGCCAACACACGTGTTGATGAACCATGTGAATGATTGTTTCCTTCCTCCGCTCGATTTTCGAAACGCTGCAATCGTGGGCTGAGCTGTGGCCGTAGTTCTTAGGAAACTACGGGCGCAGCATATCATAAATTAGCTATCGAAATGCTATAGCTGGGGTCTTATATTGTACTAATACGTATACTAGCAATGTAGCACCTCTCCGACGCTTGTGGCGTTGAGCGTCGAAGATTCGTCGACTTGGCTCCTCGCCCTCTCAACTCTGGCGTCCAGACCCTGCAGAGCGGCAGTCAGCGACCGGTTCTTGGGCCAGCCGAGTTCGCGCAGTGCGATGTTCAGGAACCGCGTGGCGTGGTCACCAAGCGTGGACTGAAGGCTCTCACCGACGTCCATGACCAGAAGCCCGTTCGCCGCAATTTCTTCCTTGCTCACCCGAACCAGTCCGGCGAAACCCGTGCGAAAATTGGCGGCCACGACGTGGTAGAAAAGCTGCTGCACACTCGCGAAATTGGTCCACACGCTTTTGTTGAGGCTCATGCTCTCCAGTAAGGCTCGGGAATGGGTTCGCGGACGTTTCCGGGCGTAGGCAAGACAGCTGGCGTAGAAGCGAGCCATTCCGACGTCGTGTGGTCTGCGGAACCGCAGACGGGCGTTATCATTTCGCGTAGTCGCTATGTATACCGGTTCTACTTTCGGTCCCCACCCTAAAACACCTTGAAGACGCTGAAGCCGTTAACAAGGGCAATCGGACACTGCAATACTACGTAAACCTAGGCTTCGTTTACGCGGTAGTGTAGTGCCAAACTTGCATTCAAGGTTGCTAGTTACGGCAACCTTAATATTACCACATCGCATTATACCATAGTCTGGGCACAATAGCAATACATCCATATTACTGCTCCAATATGGCGGCTTATATTCCCTTCTAGTATGTAGCGACTGCTAAAAGTGGCTTTACTTTCGCCTTGCCCTTGTAACCAGGCAATGCACTCGTATATAAGCGCATCATGAAATCGCTTCTTGAGTGTTTTATTGAATCATGTTCAAGCTCTGGTATTCCTTGCTTTCTCCAAGATTTCTAGGATATTTACAATACAATATGTATAATAACTGCATACAGTACATTATGCCGGTGTAAATAGTGTATGTGCACGTCCAATGCAGAATTCGAGCCGCTGCTATATACGGGGTGATCATTTTAATGTTTTCCAGAATTTTTAGTAATCGCCTGTTGCAGATAATATAACTCGTCTTTGAGCTAATTATTCAGATAGGCGAACATTACTTGCACGAGAAATCGACACATATCGTTAACTAATTAAATAATTAACTAATTAGCTTATTTATTAATTACGGTGGGGCACATACTGCAATTTACGAATTGTAGCCCATGAGTTTGCAAGGCGTATCGCCACTTGGATTGAATTTCCAGAATTACACCACCTTAGAGATATGTACTATCAAACTCGCCGTTCAAATGAACTGCTCCACTTACTTTAATAACAAAGCGCTCTTTTATGCATTGGAGCACAAAAATAACTGGAAAGCCCATGTAGCTCGTCCCACACTTTGGGAAATTATATCTCGAAACTGGTGTTATCCTGGAGATTCACTTCAAGTGGATACGTCTAGAAAACTCACGCTGTGCGTGAGCTTACGCTGTGCGTACGCCAGGGTGGCAGACGTCGCTCATCACTGCCACAAATAAAAAATTATTGTCGCCTCTTCAGACAAATTTCTAGAGCAGTAGTGTTGCCAGGTTGTCGTGTTTCGGTGCCGCACCCTGAAACCAAATGCAAGTTGTAAATAAAAAATTAGGTGAAAGAAACTGAAGTGGTGCACTGGCAACTGCTTACCGTCTATGATGTGTAGTTGATAAATGTTACAGATTAGGACGATTATTTTTTCGAGCTCTTCATGTTTCCAATAATGTACGTAATAGATGTTCCCCTATACGTTCCTTTGAATGTCTGCCTTCCGTTCCCTCATAACGCTCTGTTTGGTTTCTCGTCTGAGGAAATCGCACGCGTATCGAACGCAAACGTGCGCAGCCTGCGGAGAACGCCATTCTAACAGCCTGCATATGTAAGCCCGCTCACACGTAGCCGGCGCCGGGCTCCGCCCTGAGTAGCAGCTGTGTCATGGCCTGGTTCGCAGCTACGCTGAAGTTGACACGGTTTTCGTCGGCGTAGCTTCGGCGCGCGGTGCTGCCGGCGAACCAGCGTCCGCAGGCGTGCCGGTAGAAGTCCACGCACGGGTCGAACGTCGTGTCTGTGTTTTCCATCGCGAATGCCACCACTTTGTGGCAAGCCTCGGTCCAGCACATGCCGCTCTCGTTCTGCACCCCGGGCGGCAGGGGAACGTAGTTGTCACATTTCACACTCGCGAAGGATCTCGGTGGATATGTGGGCCAAATACCATTGTCGGCATACCCGTAACTTACAATCGGGGGCAGAAAGTTCCAATTGACCTTTCAACGTAGGCCAGATAACACTTAAACATCTCCAGCTCTTGTCATGCATGAACTGAAGGCGTCAATTAAATAGAAATTTTCGATATATAGTAAAGGGACAATTTTGATAGAATAGTGCACTTGCAGTGACGTCAGAATTAGGCGATTGGAGGAAGGGGGTGACAAGGCTTTGGGATGACTGCCACTGAAGGCAGGCGCTACTTCGTCACACATCTGTGCGGCTGGAAAGTGGCCGTTACGTCCACCGCCGTCATTACTTAGGACGGCCCTGACTATGCCGGAGCGAACTGATCTGTGGTTTACAAGGGACGCAGTCAAGAGAAGGATAGAAACAACGGGCGATCCGCTCACTCACGGGCGTGTGCACGGTGCGCGTCCTGTGGGAAAGGCGACTCTTGCGCGCCAAGAGCACCAGTGCCAGCGCAATCACGACCGCAACAAGCGGCACCAGGATCAGGATCCGCCACGCTGGGCTGGCACTGGAGGGTTCGTCGCGATCGTTGGCGAATAGGCCCATGCGCAGCCTACGGAGCGTCACTGTGGCCAAAGAGTAGGGAAAGCGAGAAAAAGTTTTGAAGCACTCTTATTTCAGGGCGTGAGTAGACGTGCAGGAGAAAATTAAGACGTGGGTGATGGGGAATCAAAAGGGGTTGACCTCTTTTCACATGCAGTATTCTTTTACCAGCGGTCTTCATGCGGCCGGAAAACAGACCATGGGCTCATTTGGCACCACGGAGTCGCGAGACCGAAAGTAGTGGTTGTCGGTTCTCTTATTACAGTGCCACGCGTTTGCCTCATGAGCAACTTTGGCGGAGGGGATGTGCTATCGGCATAAATAGGAACACGAATCAAATTAACATCCATGTTCGCATTTGCACGTTTCTAAGTGTTTAGTTGTGCCTCCTTATGCGCTTGCAGTGTGCCAGCACATCATGTGCTTCTGTATTATCTGTCCAATATTTGAATGCATTCGATTAATGGACAGGTAATAATATAGAAGCACATTAAATGTCAACACAAGTGCTTATGGCGGTGCAAGGAAGCATGTAGCAACGTGAAATTCCTTCGACACTCCCCGGTCTTTATGTCACGCGCCAGTTCTATAGAACGGTGTAAGTTGACTTTGGCTCGCACCTTGATAATCTGCCGTCCCAGAATACCTGGACTTGACGTTGGCCAATGCGGGAGCGGGCTTGGCGCTGTTAGTGGCGCCGGTCCCATCGACGCTTTCGTTCTTAATAATATTCATAATTCGTCCTCGCCAAGGAGGCAGGCCCTCGGACTCCGTCAAGTCAGCCAGCGTTTCGGGAGGCGCGGGAGCCGTTTCGGGAGGCGCGGGAGCCGTTTCGCCCGCGACCGGATAGCGACCGGAGGGGACGGCACTGAGGTTTGGTGTCACGGCGGGTGGCGTCGACGGATTCAGCTTTTCCGTGCTCCCTTTTGGCCCCGACGGAGCGAGGACACCGTCCACTGGCACCGCGGAATGTCTCCTGCAGCTGCCTTGCTCCACCATCCCGTCATTTCCTCGTCCGTTCGCAGGCGCTTCCACCGCTTCGTTCGGTACGTGCGACGTATCGTACTGCGGTGCTTCGACTGGCAGCGCCGGTTCCGAGTTCGACACCCGGAAGCCGCGGTCGCTTTCAACGTCCGTTTCTTGAGCGCTGGCGTGTCCGGCCAGGTCTGAAAGTCTGAGTGCGTCGGGTACCCTTGCAGTCGGCGCCATCTCCTGAGCGCCCTCACCAGGCTTTTTGCTGCGCTCCGGCACTTCATTCCTCTCCTCTGCGTGCCCGGCAGGTGCAGAGGCCAAAACTGCGAGAGAGCAGTCAAGGTTCTCAGCATAACCTTGATTGCTCGGGCTGCTCGGACTATTCCGGGGCATCTTCGTCCCCGTTTCTTTGGATTGGCCACTGGACTTGGCACTACCGTTCGCGCGGTCCGCGTCTGCCTTCTTGTTCCCATTGGCTGTCGTTGGGAGCGCCTTTATGTCCGTATTTCGGTCGCGTGATCGAGATGAGCTGGGGGTGGAACCTCCTGCTCGTTTGCGTCGTCCGTGCTCGTTACACTGACGCGACCTGGTCTTTCCTGCACGCTTGCGATTCGTCTCACGCTGCGGGGCCCGAGGCGACGGCGAAGCGGGCTCTCGGGACACATCGTCGTTTTTTCCGCCGCAGTCAACTTTTTCCGGCAGGTCTAAGCTTGCCATCGTTTGTAGATCGTTATTTTACTTACTTATAGGAAACAGTCCCTGCGTGCGCGGGGTGACCAGAGGTTTTGGCTGTAACGGGCCAAATGGATGTAGATGTCGCTCCTTCGAAATACCAGCCGAAGCCTGATTATGGTACTTTCTTCTTCTTCTGTCGGTGATGATGAGAAGACAACGCTCTTTCGTTTTTCTTTCCAGGTATAACCGAAATGGCGCGTGGCCATAGGTTACTCGGCCGTTCCTCAGTGAAATGACGCATGCATTGGACGAGCGTCATTTTGATTATATTTAGAAAAATAAGAGAAGGACAAGCTAAGGAAGTATGAATGCAACAGCGACCTGCTTTAGCAAAGGCAGTGGAGCCGGAGCCAGCTCCCCCCCCCCCTTTTTTTTTACGTTTAAGCGAAGCTTCCTTTCCCTAACGCTTTGTATTAGCAAGGGAATATAGAAATAATAAATGATTTTTACTATCACGTGGATCACTCAATTGCCAAGAAATTATGAAAATATTAACTACTGATTCTCTTGCTGGTTAGCTTCTTGCTTTCTGGTCAGTCTATTGGTGGTCAGGAAAGTTTTCAATGGCGACCGAGTCACGCGGATATGGCAGGAATTAAGATGGCAGACAGATCAGCTACTACAGCGCACGAATTGGGTACCCTCACTCTCACTACATTTTCCTTATCAGACGCCAAGAATGTTCGTTGCACCCTGTGGCATAAACTTTGCAAGAACATATGTTTTGATGAACCTGCAAAGTCTAAGGCCAACTCCTTGGTTCTCACGGAACCAAACCATTTGTCATATTTTCGACACGCTGCTTCATCGTCTACATTTAGGCGTTGTCGACACGTCTTATTTCTTGCGTCGCATCAAAAGTACGTTTCCAGACTGCAGTTCCCGCGATAGTACGATGCTTCAATAGAGCATATTATTAAAGCGATTAGAATTCTTAGGGAGCTTCACCCAGATTTCGGTACGTCTGTCAGCGTCTTCCGTATCTAACCGCTATTAGGCCAAGCTGGGTCACCGGGTAGCCCATGTTCTAATGTGTGGAGCATCATGCTGATATGATGAGGGAACCCGGTTCAAAGCAAACCCGTCTGACCAACTTACGTCCCTGGGCATGCGCTACTGCTTATATGTGGCTCTTCAATGAACCTCTTTCATGCCAACTTAGGTCACGGGATATGTTCCATTGAGCATGTGCCGCTCTCAGTCAATGAATCATCATCATCATCATCATCATCATCATCATCATGTGCCGCTCTGAGTCAATGAACCTCTTTGAAGCCAACTTGGGTCAGTGAGTATGGTCCACTGGGTTATGCTCCGCTCTTCAATGAACCCCTCTCACGCCAGCTTGAGTCACTGGATATATATGTGCCACTGGGTATGTGTCGGTCTACAATAAAAAAAAAATATATTTCTCTGTTGTCTCCGTTGCTAAGCGGAATGGACTCCACGACAAAAACAATTCGGGAATGGAATCAACTCCCTAAAGCAGCACTGAATATAATCGAAAATAGTGTCTTTTTTTTCCTCATCATTGTAACTTATGACGGTCTATCTCATATATCCCATATTTACCTTTACCTTGTATTTGTTGTATCATTTGATATTGCTTTTGCATTTTGTATTGATCATGTATGAATTACGCGATTACACATTGTGTCCAGTATTTTGATTTCCCCGCAGTTAATTTGTTCAGCTACGTATCCTAGCTATGTCGGTCGACTTTGTATACATTTCCCCCGCCCCCCACAACCACCCCTTGCAGTAATGCCACTACGGCGATGCAGGAATTCGATCTATCTATCTATCTATCTATCTATCTATCTATCTATCTATCTATCTATCTATCTATCTATCTATCTATCTATCTATCTATCTATCTATCTATCTATCTATCTATCTATCTATCTATCTATCTATCTATCTATCTATCTATCTATCTATCTATCTATCTATCTATCTATCTATCTATCTATCTATCTATCTATCTATCTATCTATCTATCTATCTATCTATCTATCTATCTATCTATCTATCTATCTATCTATCTATCTATCTATCTATTTATCTATCTATCTATCTATGGACACGCTGCGCTATATCTATATCTATCTATATCTATATATATGAACACGCTGCGCAATCTAGAAACGCGCGCGTTTCTAGATGGCGCAGCGTGTCCATGAAGCGCTTCAGCGGAGGCCATAAGGTGTGTCGGTACACTGAGTCAATGCATTAGCGTCGACCGTCGTCCTCGCATAGTTTCCGCCAAACTGTTTATGGAATCTTCTCAGAGTGACCAGCAGCGCATCTGCATGAGTAACTGTTTGAACATCCTTGACATACGTCCTCCCACAGTCAGCAGTGTGCTTGAAGCATGGTTACGGCGAAATAAACAGAGGCGTCGAGGCGTGCCATCAAGCACCCTTCGCTTCTTTATTTGTTTATTTATTTCCATCAGATCCGCCAGATTAGTCGACACTAATCTGACAGATTGCCTATGACAGATGAGCACCTGAGACCAAATTCACAAAGGTTTTCGTTCGTAAGTACTTTTTTATTTATTGGTCCGTAACCTTTAATTATATGTTCCCTGGACGGTTTTTGCTCTTACGAACTTTACTAGCCTAAGAAATTTTCGTTCTCGTGCGAAATCTCGGTTTTATTTCATTCATCCTGAAGCAATCGTGGTTTGTGTCTTTTTCTTTACCTCCTCTCATTCAAGATTCGAAAGGATTCTGCTTTTTCTCATATTAGACTGTTCTCATATTAAACAACACGGTGTTCCTATCCCTGCGTTCTTAAGCGAATATGCATGTCTAAGACAATATCATCAATAACTTCTAGCTTTATTATTCTCAGTAATACCATAAGTACTATTCACCCACCTCCACCACTCTTTTCCTATTGTTCTGGCGCCCGCTTCTTCGCCAATCCGCCGTTTTGGGCATGTGCCATTGCTTGGTGTCATCGTCATCGTCATGTTAGTGGAAGGAGACGAAAATCGGAAAAGGGCGCGAGCAAGAAGAAAGAAGAAGACGACGAAGAAGAACAAGAACAAGCCCGCTGTTCCTGTCCGCGACTGCTTCTGCGAGGATTCCAATGGAGCCCAGACGCAGTTCGCCCGAATTGGAGCCTATACCTCCGCGAAGCATCTCTGCAATGCGCCCGCTGCCAATGGTAAGTACACTCTTTCTTGGCCTAGTAATGGAAGGGCCGATAAGTGGTTTTCATCCTACGCTCCAAACTAATCCGAGATGACTGTAAAAGAAACGGCAAGAATTCTGGCAGATGGCGGCCTTACTGCATTGTTTAAGGTCACCCGAGTGCAGTAGACTCGGAGATTAAACATGTTGCGATTGTGGTCTTACGTACGCCACCACCGCAGTGGTTCGGCGGCGTTCTGAGAAAGGTCACGAGGTCGCGAGGCTAAGCCGAACTGCAGGAACCACCATTCTGATGTGAGAGAGACGTAATCGATCGCGTACTCAGATTTAACTCCGCGTTGATAAATCCCATGTGGTCAAAATTAGTCGCGAGGCTCTATACTTAGGCGCTTTTCACAGCCAGCTGGTCGGCTTTATGAAGTAGGCGCTAACGTATCACACTTCTTTGCGAAACTAACTTGTAACTTGTTTCGTAATGAAGACGTACGCATTATTTAGGTCTCAATGCACCGCATACTAACATAAGCAATAATAGAACGCTCAGCAAGCATGAAGAGCGCGGTGTTTCCATGAAACTCTGGTTTCAAAGCTATTGCTTTGGTAGCAAATGACAGGACAAATTCAATGGACCACTTATGCATTCTAATGTATGACGAAGTAGCACGATACAAAATTTCTGATGAACTGGTTTTGGTAAAAGCGTGCTCAAGACACCTACTGTTTAATGTCTGGCGTAGACTTCGTGATCAGATACTATCGGTTGTTTACTGATCGAAAGCACATAGACGTTACGATGCCATAGGGCAGGCAGAAACTGTTGTCATTACTCTAAAGGTAGCGTACACCGTGACGTGTGTGACGTACACATTTCACTACTTATAACAAGCAAGGTACAGAGCTTCCATAATTTTAGCTTTCTTTTCACTCTTCCTACCGCGTCAAAGGAACAGCATTGCGCATTAGATTATCAGGCATTTCCATAAACACTTCTACGAAAAAAAATTACTAGTTCCGCCCGAAAGGCGAACCACTGATTGCGATAATAAATTAGTAAATAGGTGTACGAAGTAACAATAGTAGTTTCATCGGCCATATAAACTTTTAGACATTCGCTTACTAAGTAAATTAACAATGATAAACTGTGTAAGCGTTACTTGACGAGGGCGTAGAAACAGACAGAGACACCGCTATCTTTGTGTGTCTGCTCCTTTCTACGTCCTTGTTCAGTCGCGCTTACACACTCTATCATGGATCCATACCAACTAGCCCGCCAACGTGCTTTACCTAAATTAACCAGCATGGTGTCATGCGCGCACAAGTAAACGTGAACACATCTCGCTCGATGAGCACGGAAACTTCCTGTCAAAATTCTGGAGTGAGGAATCGCGGCAGCAGCAAGCGAATCGACCTTCATGCATCTCTCGCTACAACGCGAACGAAACGTCGAAAGCACAGCGCATACGAAACTACGGGCACTACGCGCACTCTGCAAACATCGCAGATAGCTTTGACGATGAGCCACGCGCAGGTGCGCACTTTGGCCACGTCGCAGATTGCTTTCAAAACACGCGAGCGCCGGCAACGCGTCCCTACGGCGTCCGCCAAAAGCGTCTACTACGGCGTCCGCCAAAAGCGTCTACTACGGCGTCCG
This sequence comes from Dermacentor albipictus, assembly GCF_038994185.2. NCBI lineage: Eukaryota > Metazoa > Arthropoda > Arachnida > Ixodida > Ixodidae > Dermacentor > Dermacentor albipictus. The sequence goes on from NC_091824.1 coordinate 133,638,872, forward strand.
CGATTCGCGTGGCCAACGCCGTAGTAGACGTCGCGGTTGTCTCCGCTCTGTAGGGAGCAGCGGAAATCGAGGCACCCTAGCGGCCGTCAGAGAAGGACGCTCATCCTCCCTCGCCTGACCCCCCTGCCTCGCACGCGACAGGAGAAGGCACGAGACAGGAGAGTGCACGCATGCGGGCCGCGTTCCTCGCTCGCGCACGCGTAATTGAACCGCGTTCGCCGACTCACCCTCAGAAGATTTCACTCATAGGGAACCTCACGGTGACGCCGACGGTTACACTGACGGCAGCAATGCGCCTGGAGTGTCCATATAATTTCTATTTCATTAAAGAAAAGTTAAGAAAAAAAGCGTTGTGTTAAATTTCCTTGCACTGTCTATATGCATAGGCGTATTTACCGATAGGGCAAGGAGGGCACTTGCATCCCCCTGTCTAAAATGTGTGCTTGTAAGTGAGGGGGGGGGGGCAGTATGCCACATTCATTCCCCTCACGATACCAATGCGCAAACGCTCCGTCACGTGTTTTTTTTTTTCATATATCGCGGGCTTTCTTTGCAACCCGGAAAAAAGAACTACGTGAGACGTATCGTAAATGAAACAACTCGATCGGTTGTGACTGATGGTGCTCTACACATCTGCGTATCATACTTGGGGTCTTCAGCCAATAATTAAAAAGGTGGGGAATTAAAAAAGGTGGGGAATTAAACTTAAGTAATTAGTGAGTTATGGGGAAATCTGAGTTACTGTAGGCTATTGCGAATAGGATGCGTTCGGTTCAATTCACTTCCGACGCGCCTTTCATGTTTAAATACTTGACTCAAGTTATGTGGGACACCATGGGTGCGATCTTGTACGCGTTCCAAAATAGAACGGAGGCGGTTCGTTCCACCGAGCCAAATACGATTCGTCAATTTGAACCATGCCGAACGCCATGACGTCAATTGTGACGTGATATCTGCTGTCAATCATTCCGTGTCGCCTGCTATCGGACGAACGGAACGGAACATACCGCCTATTTCGTGACGTAAAGAACGAACCGCCTCCGTTCAATTTTGGAACGCGTACAATATCGCACCCCATATATATATATATATATATATATATATATATATATATATATATATATATATATATATATATATATATATATATATATTGTAGCGAGAGAGAGAGAGACAACTCTTAAGCTTCCTTCCCACCCCCATCTCCACCCCTCGAGAACTAGTCGGTACGTCACTGTTTAGATGTTAGTTCCGTATCATTAGCAAAGAATAAACATTCGTACATCTCCGAACTCGCTCTATGGTATCTTAGAGTAGACGAATTCATGTTCGCTGATACCGTATAGCGAAACGTGGGCACACGAGCTTTTCGATTGTCAGTGCATAGCCTGCGTCTTGCCTTCCTTTTGTGCATGTCTGTTTTAAGCTAAGTTCTCTATGGATCTCATTGTTAGCAAAGTCACGTGGCAACAATATTTCTATCACCCGCAGAAGATCGGTACGCTGTACCAGTCTCAGCGGCACATCCTCTCGAGTCCGCCCCCGCCTCCTGAGCGCCCCAAACTGGGAACGAAGGCCACCGTGGTGGCCGCGCTGCTGGCAGTCGCAGTCGCAGTCTGCGTCGGGTCCGCCGTCGCTGTCCCAATCGCACGGCGCATGCGGCGAGCTGCCCAGCTCGTCGGTCTGTGCGACACCACGGCGTGCACCTCGTACGCTCGCATGGTGGCGCAAAGCACTTCGGGATCGGTCAACCCGTGCCACAACTTCTACCGCTTCGTCTGCGAAGGCTACGCCAACTCGTCGCGCTCGGTGTTCCGGGACCACGTGGACACCTTCACGGGCCTCGTGTCACGCTCGCTGCGCACAGCCGTGGCGCCGGGGTCGGCGCAGAGCGCCTTCGAAAAGGCCGCCGTCTTCTACCAGTCGTGCGTCGCCGTGGTCGCCGAAAGGACAAACCAGTTCGACCAGTTCAGAGGTATCATGGAAGACGCCGGTATCATGTGGCCCCGAGTCGCGCAGACACCCGAGCTTATGGCCTCGATGCTCAAGATGGCCATCACCTTGAACCTTTTCACCATAGTGTTCTTCGCCGCCGATAGCGACGTCGGAAAGTGCCGCATCGAGATCTGGAAGGGAGACATCCTGGAGTACATGAAGCGACGTCGCCGCGAGCTCGAGGCCGTCGGCAAGTACGAGATGTACTACGAATCTTTTTCCCGTATCTTCGGTGTCGACGATGAGAGCGCAATTTCTACGAACAGTGTTCCTTCCAGAAACGCATCGCTGAACTTCGAGCAATTCCTCCAGACCGAGAACGTCGTCTTCCACTACCTTACTGGCCGCAAGCACTCTGTGAAGGCAGTCTTCGACAACATCGCGAAGCTGCATCGCGTATCGCCGTCTATTTCGGCGTGGCGCTGGGCAGACGTGTTTAGGCAAATGATGGGGATGCCCTCGGCAGGGACGCACAATGCGTCATCGCTGATCCTGCCGTGCTCGCAAGAGATCACAGTTTGGGACTTGCAGTATCTTCGCTCTCTAGACGACGCGCTGCTTGCGGTGGGCTGGCACCAGCTTCATTTCTACTACGGATGGACCGTCGTTCAAGTTCTGGCACGCTTCATGTCCTACGGCCTCTCGGTCATGAGCCACGGGAGCGTCAAAGCAGCGCGAGATGAGTCACCGCTCCACTGCCTGAGGCTCACCGAGAGCACCATGGGACTGGTGGTGTACCAGCGCTACGCGGCCACCGATTTCAACAGAGACACGCGACTGGAGCTGCACGAGATGGTGAACGTGGTGTACGCCGCGCTTCTGCGCATGCTCCAGGCCAACCCGGATCTGGACGTGCGCGAGACGTCGATAGACCTGCGACTGCTTGAGAGCACGCTTCTTCCCAAGTTCGAGATAATCGAGGACGAAGCGAAGCTGGACAGACTGTTCGCCGACGTCCCCGCCATGGCGAAAGACTCGTTCGCACAGAACTGGCAGCAGCTCCAGCAGGCGCTGCGGCGCATGAGTCCCGCGGTGCGACAGGCTACCCGATCGTTCTATCTGTCAGCCACCGCGACGGCCAGCGGGTACTCGATCCACCGAGCGAGCGACAGACGAGAGCTGGGCCTAGCACCTTATGTGTCCCTCTTGCCATTGTACGACCTTCAGGTAAGTCGCTATGAAAGAATCAGCTGTGCTTGCATAATGTGAAAGCAAGAGTGTATTGTATTACGGAGGAAAAAACCAAAGGAAATTTAGCAGAACATGCCTGCTGCATTCTATAGGAGTATGTTTCGGTGATCTTTAGAACCTGTGACTAGAGCTAGAGATGAGACTACCACATGTGGAAGTTGAATTAAAGGAGAACATTGTGCTGATGTCTGCCCAGTTCAGAGTGAGAGAATGAAAAAGACTGGGACAATGTTGAGGTCAAAACTTTATTAAACATCGAACTTTTCTGTACTTAGTCTCTTCGGTTCGAGGACGCGGTCAGTTATGATGCAGCGGTGCATTAAACGCTTTCCGTTCATAGCTACGGTGGCCGGTAAAGCTTCAGCGACATTACGGAGATTTTAAATATCAACTTGGGGAAGCACTAACCAAGTGGTTATGTTTTCTCGCGTGTTCTTATCGTGCGTTTTCTTCCGGAATCATGCACATCTGAGGCCGAAATAACAGTTTTTAGTTTGTAGAAGTTGTTTGCCTTTGCTTGTCAGGCTGCTTTCGTTGATATTTCCTCATAGCGTTATTGGCTGGCACTTTCCCTTCAGCAAAGTTCTAGTGGTAAGAACTATTTTAAAGCGAAAGCATTGTGCGCCCCATTACGCGAAAATCCGACGTTGTAGTCGGCGGCGTGACCAAACGATGGTGGCAAAAATGGTCGACGGCAAAGAGTAAAAACACGTAAAAAAATACTCGGACTGACGTCAAATTTCTCAGGGAGGTGCCTCTGAACAAAGCAAGTTAATGACTTTGAAAATAATGTTAGGTAAATTTCGGTAAGGGTGGGAATAGAAACCGGGCCTCCGGGGTGCGAGCAGAGCACGCTTTGCTAACGCCAAGGCGGCTCCACGGTTCTAGTTGACTAAATGTGGGCTGTTGCATCTGGGTCGCAAGCCCCAAGGGAAGCGTTGGCCTGGTGGCCTGGGGCACAGCTGGAAGCATCCGAAGGTCCTGGCAAAAGATGAGTCGATTGCTAACAGAACAACTTGTTTATTATAGCATCGCAAAAGAGCGGAGAGCACGTTACTCGACGGAAGAGTTCGAAGCCTCTCCCTTGGCGCCCGGGGGCAGCTGCTTTTATACTCTCGGAGTCGAGGGCAAGAAGGAACGCCTCGATACGTGAGCGCCTCCGTCTCACACTCCGGAGACCCTGGTTCGATTCCCACCCAGCCCATCTTGCAAGTTGTTTTTTATTCATGAAGGGCCTGCTGGGATTTATCGCTCACGGCCAACGCCGCTGACGCCGACGCCGACACCGACGCCGACGACACCGGCTTTTCTGCGACACGAGCTTCTTAACGCTGTCACGTTAAAAAGCACAAATGTCCACTTGAACGCCGCTGAGCGGCCCTTCCAGTTATCAACTCCTCGCGGGCAAGCGAGCGCACGTTGAGACGCTCGGCGCGTTTTCATTTGGCTTTACCGAGGCGCAGTCAAAACGCAGGCGAGAGCTTGCGCGGACAAAGAACGCGCAGAAAAAACATTTCACAAAGGAACTATAATACTTTCGCATTCCCGCACGTAAGCAGTCTTAAGTGTCTCTGCCGAATTTTTTACAGCGCAGCTGTTACCTATACCGTCCAAGGAAATTTTCGCGTCGTTAATGGCGTGGTAAGCAAGAAACTCCCCATACGTGAGCCGATCCCGAAGATAGTGCAATGCCGGGCCGACCGGCGGCGGAGATGAAGCAGGCGTTAAGCGCTCCCCATACGCGGGCCGATCCCGAAGATAGTGCAATGCCGGGTATACCCGCGGCGGAGGTGCAGTTCGCCATTAAGGGGCCCCCATACACAGCTTCGCTGGTCTTCCTTCTTCGCAGGGTGAAAGTGGACTGAGTTTTTTGCAAATACATGACAAGAACACCAAAGACGTGAGTTGTCATCCTATAGAGTGCATTCTGAAAAGTTAATATTGGCTTCTTTTACATTCGATCTTTTTTCATTATTGACAAGAACAAATAACGAGATGCTGGCACCAACACGTGGTACCAGCTAATCCTTTCACATGAGTGACATGGCAGTGCATCAGGTGTCTCGGAGTCACAAAGGTAAAAATGAAATACCTTTCAAAGCGACGCTGTGATAAGTCCCCAAGGCACGACATGTCATCACAGAGATTACAGCTTAGAATGTTTACAAACGTCGGTGGTACATCACAGTTACACAAAACATTACAAGAGAGAAAAGCGCATACAATACCACACACATGTCTTTGAACTAGAAGAAAGGGGCTTAACCGATGGGCCCGATTTTTATAAGTTTTATTGAGCATCGATGCTCAACTGCATGATAGAGCATCCACTTTCATTTCCATTAATTCATCGTTTCCTTATTTCATTTATTAAGCACAAGTAATTTCCCCTATATTATCCTTGGTGTCAGTGTTTGTTCACTTCTTATGATATGACATATATGTCTTCAAAATTTAAATTTGAAACTGCAATGCAGCAGTTTTCGCTTCGCCTTAGTTCTCGGAGCGGTTTTATTTTTGCAGGTGGCGGACAGCGTCAAGTACGGCGGCCTGGGCTTCATGATCGCGGAGGCCGCTTTCCAATTCTTCCAGGAGCACCTGCCCGAGCAGAGCCGCTTCCGCTCCCTGCTCGAGCAGCGCACCCGCTGCTACGAGAACAGCGGCGCGCTGCGCGGACTCAAGGCAGACCCCACCAAGCACGCCGCCTTCGAGCGCACCATCGCCCTGTCGTTCCTGTGGCAGGCGTTCCGGTCTCCTCTGCGGCGCCGTGACCCTCGCTGGCGCTTGCACGGCCTCGGCTCCTTCTCCGAGGAGCAGCTCTTCTTCGTGGCCTCCTGCTTCCCGCTCTGCGCCGGACACCAGAGCGTGGCGGCCGAGATGGAGTGCAACGAGCCGCTCAGGCACAACCGGTACTTCCCGGGCGCCTTCCGATGCCCCGGCGGGGCTCCCATGAACCCGCGGCTCAAGTGCAGCGCTTTCTACTGACACCACTCGCACCACCGTCTGCAGATTTTTTTTCTTTTGTCTTTCTGTATATTCCGGGACAATGTCTGTTAGCCGTGGACTTGAGCACCACAGTACGGCGTCCCTATTTTCCTTTTTTAATAGTATTTATAACGCTACTTCTACATTTGTTGCCTGTAGTGCAGATCGTTCTTGAGCCTTTGTTTCCTCTTGGCGCTTTATTGTTGATTTGACGTTAAGCCTTTCGATAGCACCTTCAACAGAACACTGCGGCCACCGGCGACGGCAAGCGGTTAGAAAATATATTTGGATTACTGGTTATACTGGACAATCGCAGGAAAAAAGAAAATGCACGTGCTTATTCGTACGTGCTTATTCGCACCTATTTATTTGTACTGATTGTTCCGGAGCCACGTACTGCGTTATCTTCGAAACGTGTGTGGTAGCATTCTTATATAATCTCTATGTTTGCACTTCGTGGGGGGGATGCTATATTGGGAAGTTATGAAGTTATGGACAATACATGTCTCCACCTTCGAGGCTAACTTCACCTAGTACGTTGATTCGTTAGCCCCATATTGACTCTCAAGATGATCAACAATACACCATTACCGAAAACGGTCGAACAATATTACAGACGCACAGGTAGAATTTATGAGAAAGAAAAGCATATGATGTTCTGAATCTTCTAAAATGCGGTCGTGGTTTCGGATGTGCAAAAAATGGCTTACTCTCCTCCACTGAAAAAAAAAGAAAGCATGAAAATTTGGTCCCCAGCATGTTTATGGAAACTGGACCGGGTGAATTAGGTGTCACCAGATGTCTTAGGAGACGACGACGAAGACGGATTGGTGGTGATAAAATGAGCATTTCACCTCATCTTCCATATAAAGAAAATGATGTCTTTTCACCGCCCGAATCATGGCCGATCCCCCAGTGTGGGTTGCGCCGTTTCAACAAGGAACCAAATCAAAAACAAGAGAAGAAAATGTCATTTACATCATTTCATGGTACATGGTTGGTGACTCGATCAGAGCCCCCAGCAGTTCTGCCTAACACGAGGGTCAGGATGGCCTTAACTGGTACATTACCAAGAAAGCGGGGGCCTCCACAGGACAGGTCGGCTACCCCCCGTCGTTTCTCGCATGTTTGTTTGTCCTAGTCGGCTGTGTTTGCACGCATCGAGGTTTCAGTGCCTTAGTGTTCGCGCACTCTTTTGTCCTCTTATCAAGTTGTGACGTCAATAGCTTCCTCTACTTCGTGGCCTGTTTGTTGCCAGTGCACAGTTCAGGACGTGACAGGCGCCATAGGGATGACGTTTTCTCTTAGAGGAGGGCAATCAGCTCGACAAGAGAAAGGGAGCTGGAGCGTTGCCCGGACTTGAGACGCCGAGTTTCAGGCCGATCCAAACAACGCATAGCAAGCTGACTTGCTTACACAAAACACGATGCGCGATAATTAATTCTTCGTCGTAGCTGACTTTGTTGACGCAATTTGAGACTCTCAGCGTGCGTAATATTTACGCACATGGTGCGCTTGCATCTTTTCTTGTTTGTGCATATGTACAGTTATTTTCTAGCCTAACACAAGGCTTTAATACAGGATTGTTCTCAACGGCTGGATTAGGCTCATCTATACTCTGCGTTCGAACTCTGCGTGCGATGTGATTTGTGGTGTGCTTCCCTCGCCTTCTTTTCCTTTATTTCCTTGATCTTCTCTCTATTGTATTTTCTCTCTCTTTTCTTTTCAAGCGGGCGGGCGTGGTATCTCTTTAGGAGGCAGTTGCTAGAGCGCTTCTTTTTCTCTCTGTGAGGCGTGTATGTATGTTTACACGATTAATAATAATTATCACGAAAGTTTTGTTCAAAGAAATGCTGAGAAAGAAAAACAGGTAATGAAGCATCACATATCAGCGAACGCAACTTACGCAAGTACGTGGGCGCAAATGTAGGAACGTGCCAATTTCATACCTAAAGACTTTCCCGATTTATCTGGTATAGACACCTGAACTCCGGACCAATCATCCCGATTGTACGAACACGGCCATAAATCTTCCGATACAACTGCTGCAACTCAACCGAAAACAAAAGAAAGAAAAAGCGTAATCTAGCAAAGCCGCACCGTAATTGCCACTATGTGCTAGCTAGCTAACCGAAGTCACATTTAAATGCAAGCCATGTGTGTGGACAGTGTAGCCCAATTCTATTCACTTCAGAGCGAGACACGCATTGAGGAGTGCGCGTGAGGCCAAAGTCTAACATACGTGCATATAAGCCGGTGTTCATGAGTCAGCTTCGCCGCTATACTATACAATTATGCAGTGAAGCACACGTATGCGGAAAAGTGTCACTGTTACAGGACATGGTATGCGTTTTTCTAATTCTGCACGGGCGAACGCGCTGTCTCCGGCTACAGTAAGAGCATCGAGACGTCTAATAACTGTAGTTGCAGCCATTCATACCTGTTGCTGATGTTGCTGTGTCCCTGAAAAAAAAAAGAAAGAGCGAATTTGTTTTTCTTAGAACTCCGTTCCCTCTCTTCCGCGATTTCATCAATGACTGACAAACTTTAGCTTACGCAAACGTTTAGTACGTCCTACCATTAGAATAAAATGCGATGTGATGAATTGGTGTCATTGCTTCTAGAAATCACTGTATTTTCGAATGCCGTACTGTGGTTTCGTGCAATCAGGATTCTTGATTTGCTCTTTTTTTGTGTGTGTGGGAAGTCGGAGATGTCATGGTATGATTGCACACCACCACCCGTTTCTTTCTTTCCTAGGCAAGCAAGAATTTCAGAAAAGTATGCTTGCGGCGGACAGCGAAATTCCAACTCGTTATATGGATTACTAGGAAAGGTGGAATAATAATAATATTAATAATAATAATAATAATAATAATAATAATAATAATAATAATAATAATAATAATAATAATAATAATAATCATAATGTTTTACTCTGCATCATTGACACACATTAAAATGGAGATCAACAAAAAAGTTGCCGGTCGATATCGACAGCTTAACGAAGCCATAAACAGCAACTACAGAGTTTTATGGTGCCGTATGCACATGCATAACTAAGAGCAAGCGTACATAGGTAACATTAACAATGGCAATATATAGAACGAATAGACCGTGACAGTTCACAAAGAAAACATCATACGTTCAGAGCAGCCAGAAAACTGCAGTGAGAAGCAGTGCTAAAAAAAACATATAAATAGCTCAAAAATGTGCCTACATACATAAAAATATTTAAAAAGATATTAAACATTCGTACTACAAGTAAGAACGCTAATTTAGCTTTTTAACCACGTTCAGTAAACTGCTTTCTTCATTATTCACCTTAAGGCGCATGTCGCAATTGTGCACCCGAATTGCTGCGACATAGTAGCGCGAACAGAGCTAATAGGGAAAAAGTTGGGACAGGACAGAGCGTACAGGACACCATGTCCTGTACCGACATTTTACCGGCAGCTTTGATCGCCCTAGTAACTATAACACAGCAATTGCATCCACACCAACTAGACCAACTCTCTTCGTTAAGTGGACCAACAACTAGTCGTATATCAAGTCACATCTATTTGGCGGAAATCATAAGACAAGCATCAATTTTGATATATTGGTCCCGTAAATATGGTCGCAAATACACTAGCAGTCCATTTATTATTTTCCTGAAAAGCCTTCCTCGTGCCCTTCTGGGCAAAACTACGTGTATAGCACCAATGTATGCTGTGTCACCCCACGTAAAATGTCTTAAATCGGACTAAGGAGTACGCAACCGATCGCGTGATCAATGAAGAAGAAGCAAAAGAAGGGCAAGAAAGAAGTCGCTGCTCACCGTTCCAACAAGGTCATTTTTCTATGGAGCCTGCGCACGGTTCTCTTGAAACGGAGCCAATGTCTACAAGGCAGGAACAAGGCTCCGCTACGCTTCGGCTCCCGATCGTAAGTGTATGCTGTAATAACATTGTTTCATACGTAGCAAGTGCGCTCCTGAAATCGTCAGGTGTTGCCAACTGGCCGATTAAGAGAGGAGTCCCTGTCCCCCCTTTCGAGACATCCTTTACCGGACCTTCTGACACGTGACTTGATATATCTGTTGCGGGGAAAAAGTTGCACACGGACGTATTTGCGCGTGCAGTGAGCCCCCTCCTTCCTCAATGGATTTTATTATGGCTCTGCCCCCTGATGTTACCTCACATGTCACTGAGCTTGCCATGGCTCCTTCTTTCGAAGCCCCAGTGGCGTTGAGTCAATCCTTAGGCATACTCTAGCTATTCACGCGAATTTGTTTGTACTCGTAAGTTGGATTGGTGCCATTGTAGCTTCGGATGAGAACTGTACAAAATATTTCTTCTCTGTGGGCAAACCTAGGTTTGTAATGCTGTACAGCCTCAGCATGGTCATTTCAAGTATTTGAGTTATGGGCCTGGGATCACAATATGGGCCAACATATCAGCTTTTCGTCAAAATAAAGTTCCTTTAAAACTCACTATTTACGATCTACATGAAATGTTCACCCAGTGACGCAGTAACAGCTTGCACAAAAACAGTGTAAAAGTGGTTATCTCTCAATTAATGAATCTGCGAATACGCGTAGTACCTGTGTAGCGTTGCTAAAAAGATGCAACGCGCCTTTTTCCTTTCTTCCGTAGAAGATCGGCCGGCTATTCCAGCCTCAGCACCGCATCACGTTAAGTGCTCCCCCACCCCATGAACGTCTCAAACTGGGCAACAGGTCAACCGTGGTGGCCGCGCTGCTGGCAGTCGCAGTCGCCGTCTGCGTCGTGTCCGCCGTCGCTGTCCCAATCGCACGGCGCATGCGGCGAGCTGCCCAGCGCGTCGGTCTGTGCGACACCACGGCATGCACCTCGTACGCTCGCATGGTGGCGCAAAGCACGTCGGGATCGGTCAACCCGTGCCACAACTTCTACCGCTTCGTCTGCGAAGGCTACGCCAACTCGTCGCGCTCGGTGTTCCGGGACCACGTGGACACCTTCACGGGCCTCGTGTCACGCTCGCTGCGCACAGCCGTGGCGCCGGAGTCGGGGCAGAGCGCCTTCGAAAAGGCCGCCGTCTTCTACCAGTCGTGCGTCGCCGTGGTCGCCGAAGGGGTAAGCCAGTTCGACGAGTTTCGCGCAGTCATGTCTGACGCGGGAATCCTCTGGCCACAAGTTTCGAAACGGCCGAACATCATGGCGTCAATGCTCAAGATGGCCGTCACTTTGAACATTTTCACCCTTGTCTTCTTCGCGGCGGACCACGACGGGGAGAAGTGTCACATTGAAATCTGGAAGGGAGACGTCCTGGAACACCTGAAACGACGTCGCCGCGAACTTGAAGCCAACGGCAAGTACCAGCTCTACTATGACACCTTTATCCAGATTTTTGAAGGCTACGACAAGAATGCAACAATGGGCGGCTCTTTGTTGGCCTCAGCTACCTCTGGCAGCGAATCCACGCGCTGGGAGTACTTCCTCCAGATTGAAAACGTTGCCTTCCATTACCTTACCGGTCGCAAAGCGGTCGTAAAGACGGTATTCGACGATGTTGGCAAATTGAAGCGCATATCGCCGTCAATATCGCCGAAGCGCTGGGCCCACTTGTTTGGCCAAATGATGTTCGCTCCGCTCAATAAAGTGGATAACCTATCGTCTCCCTCCCTGCCATGCTCACAAGAGATAACGGTGTGGGACCTGCAGTATCTCCGCGCCCTGGACGATCTTTTGCTTGCTGTCGGCGAGCAACGGCTTCACTTCTACTACGGCTGGACTGTTGTCCAGGCTTTGGCTCGCTTCATGTCCTACGGCCTCGCTGTCCTGAGCTACGGAAGTGCGAAGGCAGCGCGCGACGAGTCATCGCTTCACTGCCTGCGGCTCACCGAGGCAACCATGGGTCTGGTGGTGTACGAGCGGTACGCGGCCAGGTACTTCAGCCAGGACATACGCGTGGAGTTGCACGAAATGGTGAACGTGGTGTACTCGGCGCTCCTGCGCAGCATCCAGGCCATCCCGGAGTTGGATGTACGCGACACCTCGATGGGCTTGCGGCAGTTGGAGCGCACACTTCTCCCAAATTTCGAGTTCCTTGACAACAAGGACCGACTGGACAGACTGCTCGCCCAGGTGCCGTCCATGGTGCGCCGCTCGTTCGCGCACAATTGGCTGGAGCTACAGCGCGCACTGCGCCACATGAGCTCCGAGGTACGCGGGGTCACCAGCTCCTGGTACCTGTCGAGCATCGCCGCAGCCAGCGGCTACTCGATCCACAAGGCTGGCAACAAGGGAGAACTGGGACTCGCGCCCTATTTGACCCTGCTGCCATTGTACGATGCGAGTGTGAGTATAGCAAGGATTCGGTAGCGCATCACAGCAACGAACACCTTCTGCGGCCCTAAAAGAGAGAGAGAGACAAAAGGGAAGGAAAGACAGGGAGGTTAGCCAGTGTAAATACCGCTGGCTACCCTGTGCTGGGGAAAGGGGTAAAGGGAATAAAAGGAGAAGGAAGGGAGAAAAAAACAAGAAAAATGCACACAGTAACAACGCGATGTTACGCGCAACAATAGTCAAAGGCGTTCGCACTATTCACATGTCCTTAAGAACTTGAGCAAAGCCCTTAAGAACTTGCGCAAAGCCCTTAAGGCCTTGAGTGCCGAAACCCGTCTGGACCAGTGTCCTAGAACTTTCTCTTCTGTGAAGGGGCGATTGTCCAGTTTTTCGAGCGCGGTCACGAGCACTTTTCTCCTGCGGCCCTAAACTAATAAGGCTTCACCGCAGGTGGTGGGCAGCGTCAAGTACGGTGGTCTTGGTTCCCTGATCGCGGAGGCCACGTTCCAGTTCTTTGAGGAGCATTTGCCTTTGCAGAGCAGCTTCCGCTCCCACCTGGAACAGCGCACTCGCTGCTACGAAAGCGCAGGACCACTGCGCGAACTTCAAGGGGATCCTGTCAAGCGCGCTGCTTTCAAGCGCGCCATCTCCCAATCCTTCCTGTGGCAGGCGTTCCAGTCTCCGCTACGACGGCGTGACTATCAATGGCGCTTGCACGGGCTCGAGTATTTCTCGGAGCAGCAGCTGTTCTTCATGGCTTCCTGCTTTCCGCTCTGCTCCGGATACCAGAGCGGCATAGCTGAGCTCACCTGCAACGAGCCGCTGAGGCATAGCCGACACTTTCCGGGCGCCTTCCGCTGCCCTGGGGGTGCGCCCATGAACCCTCGACTCAAGTGCAGCGTGTTTTACTAGCGCGTCTTTAGTTTCGCCCACTAAACGAATTCTCACTCCTTCAATACATTTAGTAACGACTGTTAGCGGGTTACCTTACTTGACTAAGACGCATATTTGTTTTAAAACAGCTTCTTGGTCACGGGGTAAATATCTCAACTATAAGAATGCCGCTGTTGTGATTAATTGACATCTGCTAGTTATTTTTATTCTGTTTGAACGCTTCTCGCGTTATTGAAGATGTGGAGCATGCGACGAAAGACTGCTTCTTTATCGTGTTTTCTGGAAGGACACCATAGGCGATGCCTTCCCAGTCTCTATAAGCTAGGGCCTGTACTTCCGGGTTGGCATCTCCGATGATGAATTTAGCGAGGCTGTTCGTTTGGTTACCATGAATAATTTGCTGATGCTGAACAAGCAAACGCCTTCTGTATTTGTCTTCACTCGTACGCTGATCACTCACAATTATTTTGAAACTGCACATTATATTCTACGCGACTCGTTCGCTTTTTCGTGCTCTGCTATATTACTGCAGTGACGTCAATGTTGCGTTGCTTCCGTGTTTTGGATTGGTGAATTTTTACAGGACGTTTCTTTATTTCTTTTCCTTTTTATTATCCTACATTGAACAGTTCTGAAACGTAAAAGGATGGTCACAATTAACACTATTAACGCGATAATGCCAGAACAAAGATCCACGATTAGTCTACGGAGCGAATACTTTCACTAAAATCTGCCGATAATTCGTGGGCAATAAGTTGAATAGCACAATTACGCGCTGGAAGTGTACGAATGAAGTGAAGAAGGCAAAAAGGAAGTCAATTCCCACCTCGTTAGTACGAAAACTGGGCACTCGTCTTGGACAGGATAGGATTCGTTTCGTGCTACTGCTATGCAGGCTTCACCTTGTGATGTCCGGATCATTCTGTCTAACAGCTGCTCCGAAACTGAAAAATCTACAGCCGCTTAAGATGCTTGAAATGCTGCGTGAAATAGGAGCACAATATTGCTTCCGAAGAAATTATCCTAGAACTTTTTGTGGTTCTATAACGTCCTGCAGTGGCAGGCCTTTATGTGTGCACCTAAAGCTTCATCGACCAAGCACGGACTAACGGCTATATTATCTCGTACTTTACTCCTTTCTACGTGTCTTCATAGTGGTGCCCAGTGTTTCAAATACTCCGTCTACTTCTGACTGAATATCAAGCTTGCAGCAGTCTTAATAAACTAGCACATATATTACAATTCGCAGTTTCACAACTTTGGAAGTTTCCAAAGTGATCTGTTTTCGAGACGCGCCGCGTTTCCTAACGTGGTTATGCGCGCGCTGTAGCCGCCGTGACCTCAATTACTCTCAGGATTGCTAACTTTTTTGCCCTGTCGCCTTTCTCTCTACGCTAGCCGTGCGTATATCCGCGTTGGCGAGACAGCAGCGGTATGACACGGCGTCGTTTGTGGGCGAAAACAAATATTTTGAGAAACACTCCGTGCAGGGCCATTTCGGTTCGGCGAGTAGTGTGTGCGACAGACCCTGGTTTCTGTTGGGCGTGTTAGCGGTGTTAGGGCGCCACAAGCTTACCTTGAGGAAGGTATTTCCTGGTTGGAGTACGTCCCCCTTCCCCGTATGTTCAATACTTGCTAATAAATGGTCGCTAAACGTATGACGTTTCTCGACAATACCAAAGAAAGCATAGTTTGGACAGATGCCCGCTAAGCGTGGGATGCGCATAATTTCGCCCTTTTGACATTTTATCCGGTCATTATACGACTATAGTACACTAATCCCTGCAGGTAAGTAGCTCGCTTCAAAAGCAGGCATTGATTTTAAAGCGTATAGCTTCATTTGACTATTTCACCCGTTTTACAGCGTAAGCAGTTATGGGTTCATTCCAATAGCCGTTTCGGTTGGCGATGTCCTCCACCACCGGTATCCGGTATCCGCCGCAGCTATCGTCAGGCTTCTACCCACTATAGCGGATGGCCAAAAAATGGTTGCATTGTCTTGGGGAAGAAAAAGGTAACAGACCGGCGCCACACATACATGAAATTCATGTATGGCATAGCTAATTAAATTAAGCAGGCTAGGTGACTGTTTGTCACCGCCCCGTTTCAAAGGAGATGTCAATAAATCAATACAATCGTCGTCATCATCATCATCATCATCATCATCGTCATCATAAGCATCGTATCGTGCCACTCATCGCGCGATGTCAGATGCGCACCGCGTGGCGTCGATACGTGCACACTTTGCATGCCATTTGCATGTTATTACACAAGGTCGCACGCCATGTAGCAGTTGTATAGGTCGCAGTACAAGGTTGTTTGGGCTTCCTATCATGTATGTGGCTCCCACTCACTTTGGGACATTGGCTAAGAAAAGAATGGATCGTCTTGAGGTAGGAAAAGGAGATTAAGGAGATGTATATACATACCAGAATGAAAAACATGTATAGCATAACTGATTAGACCTAGCAGGCTAGGTGGCTGTCACCACTCCGTTTAAAAAGGGATGCTAATAAATCATCTAAATCATCACCATGCAACAACAACATCATCGTATCGTGCCACGGGTGAAGGGATGTAATATGTGCGCCGCGTACATTCGATACGATACCTGTGTTTACACTTGGGTACACTTTATGGTGCGTCCTCGCAAGCTACGAACTGCTGCTGAAGAAGCGAATCGCAGAATCGTAGAAAGCATGCAGCTACAACAAGGCAACGTCAGGCTCAGCAGACCATGGTGCAGAGAGCATCACAAGCCATAGCTCGCCGTCGACGCCGGGCAGACATTTCAGATCGTTCTGGCGTAAACGACGCAAAGAGACTTCGCTGATAATACCCTGTAGTGCGTGCTGCTGAAAATGGAACTCCTATGGTGCCACTCCTCCAGCTTAAGCTGTGACTTTGGTGGGTGCGCCGCGCAGGCCTGTGTGTTGACGGTGGCGGTTGGGCTTCCACCGCCGAAACATAGGTACTATCGATGCAAACGGCGCGTACTCTCGCGCTATCGAGTGCGGGGCGCGTTCGTATAGTCGAACGCTATTATAGTTATTTGAGACACACGTGGCTGTTGCGCGATAGCTTTGGGGTTTCTCACGGTTTCGAAGCTGTAGCGGAGCCCTCGGAAAGTGTAGCCCTCCTCCTCTCTGTTGTCCTCTCCCCTTTTGACGGCTGCGGGAGAGGAGGTAATACTAGTCGCCTTCTACGCCGGCGTTCGCACCGCCGGGTAGAGCACATGCTACAGAAGTGCAGGTCAACATCTTTGTCCTCAGCGGAATTACGCAATGAAACAACGAACGCTGCCTAAACGTTTTCCAACGCAACAAATAAACGCTTTCAAACACATCATTCCTTTATTTGGGCGAATAGCTTCCTAAATGTGTTCTCCTATTCGCTTACATTGACAACTATTGCCGATGCTTTCTTCACAATTTTTATTTCACAGAGTGGCCGAAGCGACGACACCGAATTAACAAAGCCGTTTTTACGAAGTGTGTAAAGCCTTACAACTCGGAATACCACGTTTCCTGGCGAGGCACTCGCCCTTAGGACCAGTCTTGTGAGAACGTCTAACAAGACACGAGCGCGTGATCATGCTGTGTTTGCAATGTCCGTGCGTCCGTCCTTGCGTCATCGAAGTGGTCGTTATTGTGTCGTCATCAGGTCATCTTGTAATCTTCAGTTTCTCTCCCGCGATATGGCGAGCAAAAGCAAAACTGATCACCATAGCCATTGCCTATCGAACTCATGGACCCGCGGCCTAGTGCAGTTGGGAGCTGTGGAATCTTTAATGAATGTCCTGTAATTGACAAAATTTATACCAAATCCGGCTGCGCTACGTTAACACCGTCTTTATTGACGGCGCAAATAATCGTCGCGGCCACTTCCTTCGCCAGGTAAGAAATTTGTTATGTGTCCCTGTTGGTGCACCCATGCAGCCGTCTTGAGCAGGAGGTTCCACACCAGCACTTGTTCGAGGTACGTGGCAGTTCCGTCCACGAAAGCCGCACACTGATAATCGTTGAGGTAGTTCAGCGGAAGCAGCACGTTGTTGATCCGGCCTCGGAGCTGTTCGTGATCGGTGCTCATGCAGAGGTAGGTCTCTGCGGCACCAGTCCGGTCGATCGAGATGAGGACCCAGCAGATGAGTTCGAGACGTTCACAGCTAGGTGCGAAGAATACTTGCTGCACGTCGTAATCGTCGGCGTGATTTTCGAGGGCTTCGATCAAAGTCGGGATGTCCCGACAGGTGCGAAGCTGGGCAGTTCGATTTCTGACGGGCATGGCGACTGCTCCTACCTGCCCGTATGCTTGTGCTGTTGTTGTTGTCGTTGTCGTTGGCTCAAAACATGGCTCGTACCCACGACGGGGATTGGCCACACTGGATTGTTTGCAAAGTGCATTCAGTAAAATGCCAAAGGGTTAAGGTAAACATTCAAAACAAAGCATTAGGCAACACAAATTTTGAGAGGGTTTATACATAAACTTAGAGAAAGAATATTTAAAAATTGACAGTCCCATTAGCATATGTTAAAGAAGATGAAGGCGAAAGCCTGCGCGCTCACGAGACATTCCTTAAATTACTTGCCAATCTCATTCGAATGTGTTGTTACTTTCGATTAGTTGCTTTGGTGAGTGCTTTAGTAAAGTTAGCGAGTCCGAGCGCCTTAATTAACAATACATTAGTTAACTGTGTATTGATTACCTCCGCCCTAATTAACACCAAGGGACGTGGATTTCACACCAATTAAATGTCGTGGATTCGAGTGCCTTCATTAAGAACATCGTAATTAACTACACATTAATTAATTTTGCCTTAGTTAGCACCAATGGTCATGGGTTATACTCTCATCAAAGGTGTAGGGTTCAACTCGCACTAAGGGTCGGGGGTACGAGAGCCCTAATTAACTGTATCTTAGTTAACTGTGCCTTAAAAACTTCACTTTAATTGACGCCATATGTCGTGGTTCCGACTCCCACCATAGGTCATGGGTTCGAGTACCCTAATTAGCTATATCTTAATTAACTGTGCCATACTTAGCTCTGCCTTAATTAACACCAAAGGTTGTGGGTTCCATACCCACCAATCGTCTTGGGTTCTACTCCCATCAATTATGGTGATATTGAATTTCAGTGCCATAACGCCGGCCGGTCAATTTTTCGACTCATGAGCCATTTAGGGCTTTCGCCTGAATAAATAAAATAAGGTGCCCCACGGTCAGTACCCTAGCAACGTACCCTTTCAGACGCTTCGATGAACTTGTGCTGAGCCAATCATTTAAGAATGGTTCGCGCCAAATTGACAGGCGCCAAAGGGCAAAATATTTTTTTAAGTGCTAAACACACACTACCAGTCTAAAACGTGAGGGACATTCTGCGGAAGGAGAAGCAGCGGCAAGAAATAAATAAATGGTCAATAGTTTCTAGTTCGTTACAAAAACAGCCGAGGTTAGTTGTGGACAAACCAGATCTATGAAGGTAAACATTTAGGTGGAGAGCTCTACAACGGAAGCTTGATAACGTCACCTCGCATTGTCGTGAAAGGCATTTGCTCGGGTTCCACGAAAATTTTAGATGTCAAAAATCAACTTCGTGAAGTGGGGATAACTCATTACAATTTAGAAATAAAATGCGTTTAAATCTAGCTCTTGTTAAACAAGAGCAATCAGAAAAAACATTTAGTGCAGCAGCATTTAGTGACGACGATGCAAACGAGTCAGCTGTTTTATTTAAAAAAGATTCCACTATGTCCGGGGACCGAGACTAAGCGGACTTCAGACAAACTGTCTACCGCAAGAATCGAAAATATGCTAAGCAGGTGTGACCGCTTACAAGAAGTTAAATGCGTACAGACCGAAAGCGCATCTATAAAAAATTAGTACTTTAGATTTCTGAGGGCACAACTTTCTTGTGGCCAGAACAATTGCCAGAAATTTTGCAAGCAATAGTGGAGTGTAATCAGCGAGACAGAGAGCAAAAGACCAGTTAAGCTGATTTGAAGATATGCCAGCTCCGGCCTTCTCTAAACTTTGTGTTGCGTCCGTTGAAATAACCAAGTGAGATGGAAATTGACTGAGGTGATCGTGAAGGAGACCAAGTATGCGCGCTGTAAAAGATATTGCGTGTTTTGGAAAAATATCAAAAATTAGTTTCATCATCAACGAAGTTGTTTTTCGAGAAACCAGGCATGGTAGACGAACTTGAAATTTTGATAGCTGCGCCTGAGCAAAAACAACTTGTGGCTGTTGATAACACCGCCAACATGTTCTGAAAAACGAATGAGGATAATGGATGAAAACGGATTGCAAACGGGAGATGCACCGTAAGGCTTCAGGAAAGGGAGGACAGTAAGTTCCTTAAATATGGACTCAAGCAGAACTGACCAATCCCAGCCTTCAGACAAAGCACATTGTTAGTCACAAAATTTAACAGCCCAAGACGAAGACGCAGCGTTTGCCTTTACAGTAATATTAACTGTCTTAGCATGGGTACTGCACATCCTCAAAAAACAACACAGCCGTATTCGAAAATGGGGCGGACGTAAAGTTAATAAATCATCAGTAACTCAGGCCTACGCACACCTGTGCTCTTATTACTGAACCGGCACAACAATTTCATTGCACGTTCTCCTTTACTAGCATTTGCTTCGATTTGCTGCTTCCAGCTCAGCTTAGGATCATGTGTTGACCCCAAGTAATTCAAAGCTACAAGTTGCGGTATCGGCTCCTTTCGATATTGCAGAGAAATCAAAGGGGGATTTGACAATGGAAACACAAGTAAGGAGCATTTCTTCAGAAAAAGCTAGTCCAGCCAGGACTTGAGTTCAGACAAATATGATTGTAAATTTTGGCATAGCGTACTGATATACCGCGATGAAGGGAAATTGTGATGTCATCAGCATAGAGATAGAGTTGTACATCTTCATGAACTGAGACAGAACATAAAATATTAAACAAAAGAAGAGAAAAATCTGGTCCCTGTGGTACGCCTCTCGTCTGTTTATATGCACTTGATGGCACCCATTCTTGAAACAATAGAATTTTCTACCAGAAAGGAATTCTTGTATCCAGGCCACTATATGGTCTTGAACAGCACAGCTTGCTAATCTAGAAATTAAAATTCCATGTTCGACACTATCATAAGCTTTTGCAATATTTAAAGTTACGAATGCTGAGACATCTCCTGACAGTACTGCGAGTCGAATCCTGCTTTCTGAATCAACGTGTGCTGACCATATGGAACATTGAGGCCTAAATCCTATTTGTTTCGAGCACAGAATACCCTTAGAAAAAGTGAATTCATTCAGCCGGACATGAATTAGGTTTTCGATTATTTTGAGTAAATTCGATGTAATGGAAATTGACCGAATGTTGTCCAAGACATATCCGACGGTTTGATTTTTAAGTAAGAGCACAATTTTGACGATTTTCCAATAGTTCAGAATCCATGTATATTGCATCAAACAGTTGTATGTATTCACAAGTTCATTGGGGAAAGAGTTAAACAAGAGTTTAATCGTAGCAAAAGTAATACGGTCTGGTCCAGGTGCCGATTGAAGCACAGTTAAGATGACATCGGATAATTCCGTCATGGTAACTTCTACAAACTCTCATGTTGAACTTTAAACCTCCTGAATTTAGGACACCGCCAAGAAAAGCGTGCTTCAAGCCCCTTCGCGATAGCACCTAGCGAATCCGCTGCTTCAATGGAGGAAAGAACAGCAGAATAGGACCACACGGACTGTAGAAAATATTTTTTCTCCGTAAAAACCTAAAAAAGTGCGGTCTTCCTTCTGGTTTTGACAAAAATGAGTGCAGTCCATCTTTTTGTTCATCTTTAGCTATTGCCGGAGTTCGCTTAAACACAGCTGCATAGAGTTTGTAGTTTATACATTTTTTTTTGTGAATGATTATGTTGGAGACTTTTCTACGCGGATTTTCTTCGCCCTATCATCGCGTGTACACTCTTCATTCCACCAAAATGTGTTTGACGGTGAGCTGCCAGATCTAACCGTAAACTCAGCTGCTCCCTTCAACACCATGTTCGTCAATTAATGCAATGGCACGTACCCACTACCAAGCACTAGCCATCAATTAAGCCGGTTTTGAAATTATTTTTAAACGAATGGTAACTCCAGTTATACATATATAAATAGAACTTGGAAAAATAAAGTAGAGGTGCCCATTGCTGCCTGTGAGGCTTGCAAAAGAAAGTAATGTTGCAAACACAACAAGAATTACAAGAATACAGGTGTCAGGAGTAATAACCAAAAATAACAAAGAATAGAGAACTGGGCGAGTTGGAATACGTTCAAGGGGCACTAGCGCAAGAAATAGACACTGAATGGTACAAGCAGGAACTGAAAATTGTTATTTTTGTTGTTGTTCTTGAGGCCTCAACAGATGGCACGTAGACATGAGGGGAATTGGCTACACAGGCCGGCTTTAAAGACCGTACCTTCACATGTATATAGATTTAAAATAAAAAATGAATATGATACGAGCACCCTGCGAGCAAGAAAGAAAGAAAGAAAGAGAGAAAGAAAGAAAGAAAGAAAGAAAGAAAGAAAGAAAGAAAGAAAGAAAGAAAGAAAGAAAGAAAGAAAGAAAGAAAGAAAGAAAGAAAGAAAGAAAGAAAGAAAGAAAGAAAGAAAGAAAGAAAGACCAGGCCACAGAAAGATAATTCTTAGCCCAAAACCAAAAAGAGCAGCCCAACCACAAACATTGTCCCTTTTCTCTTCAGTGCTAACTTTTTTTTTTCTTTAGTGCCGCTGCATCGTTGCATACAGAACATAAGAAGACACGTAATTTTAACATGATAGACATCTTGTGTCACGGAGAAAGTTATAAATTGCAAATAATTGTGCTGATTTGCCTGTGTGCTCATTGTGCTGAAGCATAATGAAGACGCCTCGAAGTGAAGAATAACCGGCAAACTCGGTCGAAGCATCAGCTAACGAGGTGAATTTAGAAACTTAACAAGGACTGAACAACAAATAAAGAAGGTGTAAGCAGACAGACATCGGAGCTTTGAAAGTAAGTTAAAATGGGACTGACAAGAGACAAGAAGAATGAAAAACATGTCTCTGTGGACACATCCTGGGCTCCAAAACGAGAATTACAAACAAGTTAAAGAGAGGGAAAGACGAAGACAACATGGAATAGCAACTACCACTACGGAAAAATAATACCTTGTTAAGGTTTCCCTATTTTAATCATTCTCTACGATATCTCTACAATTTACTCCTCCTACAGAAGCTTATAAAATAAGAAAATGGTAAATGTAAAATTCAATTACTTGAGTTCGAAATTTGCCGCGATACATCCTTCACCACTTTTTCTTTGTTCTTTCCGTCCGGCTTACTTTCTTTTACTGTATGTTATATTACACGGTTGAATGCTGTTTCCAGAATTACATTATTAAATATGTTACTTGTTTCTTTTGGGCTCTCATTTATCTTTTCGTTGTCGTAATATCACTAGATTTGTGGCCTACGTTTCACAATGGGCTGGGGCAATTTGTGAAGGGAATCGCTATCATAATGCCGTATTGCTGACCTCTCCTGTGAACAGTATTATAAACATACCTTGTCTAGGGGGGGGGGGGCTAAGAGAAAGAATATTTTGTTTATGAAAAGGCAGAGAAGGCGGCCTGAGCAAGTGCTAACCTGCTACTCTACGATTTTCTACGACCTTGTGAAGCGGCCAGGACTCAAAACATGAAGACACCGGCCCACCGCCAATCTCTCTGAGATATAGAGAATTAAAGTTTTTCCATTCCATTCTACGATGGGAAAAAATAAACAGGAACGAAATAGGGATGACGATGATGATTATAGGAATAGTGATACCGTGAACGCTGGCTGTTAACGCAGCAGCGTACTTATCGTCTTGAGTCCAGGGCTGTGTTGTGCAGAGAGAGAAAGAGAAAGCAAGGAGAACAAAGGCAGGGGCTTCAACCCCACGAGTGTCCGATTTGTTGCTCTACACTGGGGGTAAGGGGAAAAGGGAATAGAAAGAGAAAATCGGGAGAGAGTGAACATTTGGCGTGCGCGCGGGAGGACGCACATGACTATCAACGGTCACTGAAGCCGGTATTGGCCCGTATCATTAGTGTAGCGCATCTCGAGTGGAGACAAATAGCAAAATAAGTTCTCCAGGAATGGTCTGGCGTTCTTACAGAGAGGAGGCTGATGTTCCTGCGCGTAAGCTGGCTGACGAAAATATGTGTGCGGTTGTGTCTCTGGTACATGGCAGCGGTCGCAATCTGGGCTGCTCTCACAACCAACGAGGTGCTGATTAGCTAGCTCCATGTGAAGGCCACACCAAGCCGTAGCTCAAGAAGTTAACAGATCACGTATCCAAGGAAAGCATTGGGGAACTTATTGTAGTTTGTGTTTAAATTTGTAGATCGCAGAGAGAGGCCTTCGTCCTGCAGTGGACATAAAATAGGATGATGATGATGATGATGATGATGATGATGACGGCGACGACGACGATGATGAGTTACTTAGATGATAATTTAATGCTTAGATTAAAAAGAAGTGTAGAATTATACGTGTAGAATTTTTTGCTAAAGCGAAGGAAAATGAAAGTGGGCGCAAAATCAAGTTGTCGTTGTCGGGAGCCGAACCCACAACCTTCGCATTACGCGTGTGATGTGCTATCTGTTGTGGTGCTGCGGCGGCTGTTCCAACGTCCACAATCTTGGGTATTTATTTGTGTGTAACTGTGCGAGTGTTAACCAGCGCCACTCATGCGATGACGGCGCGTGCGGGAAATCTTTTTGCCCGATAATACCACGTAGTAAGTGATTATGAGCAGGCATCTACCTGAGGGCAACAAGACTGCATATTCGAGACCTTTGCTATGAAATGAAGGAGAAAAAGGGGAAACGACGAGCCAGATTTTTATTAATCAGGAGAACCCAACAGATGACGAAGGCAAGGGAAGCATAGGGGAAGCTATTCGTAGCATTTTTTTTTCTTGTGTTCGTTAAATTGAACTGTATAAATTATAAATTAAAGGGAAATTATAGTGGACGCAACGTGGACAAACAAGAAGCATGCAAAACATGCTTGGAGACAGACATGTAAAAAGGGGACAAACAAAAATCAGGCCCCTCCGTCCCCCATCAAGTTCACACTAAGTCATAGTAGCGATGTCTGAATTTACGCCTCCGCGAGCGTCACAATGCGACAAAGAGTACTTCTCGACGGCAATTGTCAGTGCATTGCGTTAAAGTATGACAACCAGGGAAACCGGCGACATTATTATTATTATTATTATTATTATTATTATTATTATTATTATTATTATTATTATTATTATTATTATTATTATTATTATTATTATTATTATTATTATTATTAAATGCTAAGCATTTCTTGGCGAACATATGCCACATTGACAATATCTATCGAGCCGCCTACGTTTTGGTGCTCTCAAAGTCGCTTCGTTAACTTGGTATGTAGCAAAATTGGTATAGTACGACAAGAGTGTATGACGAACATAAACGATAGGTCATGACATGCGTGTCATGTAGGTCATGAAACAGCTGCCTACCTCTTGGTGCTCTCATGGTCGTTTTGTTAACTTGGTATGTAGCAAAATTGGTATAGTATGACAAGAGTGTATGACGAACATAAATGATAGGTCATTACATGAATGCGATGACATGCGTGTCATGTAGGTCATGAAACAGCTGCCTACGTCTTAGTGCTCTCATGGTCGTTTCGTTAACTTGGTAGGCTCCCTGCACGCTGCTTCGCATGACATCGATTCCCACAGGGCGTGGGATCTGCGAGCTTTTTATTATTATTACCATTATTATTAACCGTGACACGCGTGTAAGCTGTCCATCAATATAACTGTACAACTGCAAGTTTTCATATCTTGATGACATTTGGGTCATGCATTTTTTTGTTTTTTTAGAACGAAGCTGTTTTGACGGACCTGTGTGAATGAGCCGTATGCGTGGTCTCGTAGGGCTGGTATCTGGGCCAGCTAACGTCCGTTTAGTGAACAAAAAAGATAACCAACGATAGTACGGGCAAAAGAAAGGACACGTGATTTCACGGCGCGCCGCAGTCTAAAAAAGAAGGGGGGGGGGGTGAAGTGGGAAGACCACGCATTGTGCGCACGGCCGAAGAACAAGACGAGTACGAGGAGAAGCGTGAGTTGCCACCTCTTCATGATTCACCTGGTCAAATTCCCAATTCAAGAGAATGTTTCTGGACGCGGAGTTTGGCCATAGTTGCTCGGTATGCGATCGACAGCTTCGCTGGCTAATCCGCTACCATATGAATGGTTCGGGCCGAAATTTTTCATTCTTCTTTCTGCGCGCTTCGCCTATCACTTGTATATACATATATAGCCTATATCGACCATGCTTCGAGTGAACGTGCTTATTCCCTTGTCCTATCTTGATCTTTAACTTTCTCTTTATTTGTGCTTAAATACCATGACTACTTAGTTAACATATGGCATGCTATACTTTACACAGTAAAGCCACGAGCCACTCTTCAAGCGAATTGAGGCACAGCCTACCTAAACAGAAACGAACGCAAATAAACGCAAACGCAAAAAGCGTTTGGCGACACCTACACTGCCAGCATAAGCGGTAACATGGCTTCGGAGATTTGGCGAGGAGAAATCTCTGAGGCCATAATGCGAAGCAGGTAGTTGACTCTCCTTGCCGCTGGGCGGGGCAACATGCCTGCTACCGAACAGGGAGCTTCGTTACCGAAGGTTCAAAGCTTTACCGCTCACCAAATAGTTCTGGAGCAAGCCCAGCGAGCCGCTAGTGCCATTGGAGCTGGAATGCAACCATGGCGTCGTATTTTATTTATTTTCAGTAAAGTTCTTACTCACTCACTCTACCGCTAATTTGGTAACTGCGTTGCAATTTTTCTCCGGCATGGCTTACTGAGCTATCTTAAGGTGTTCTATTAGCGCAAGCAGAAACTCGGGCACTAAAGGACACAAATACTCACACTCAGTGCTAAATAAGGGGGGGGGGGGGGGAATATCGGAACGCTGTGTGTGTGCGTTTGTCTTCTCTCCGCGTTCACGCTTGGCGCTATTAGACTGCCAACAAGCCCACATTGCAATAAACTCTAATCTACTGTGCGAGTCCCATTCACTAATGGTAGACGAACTGATCGCGTGATGAAGTGTAGAAATGACCTCACTCGCTAACCGGAATTTCCTTCTCTTGACATATATACGCCAACTTCTCAAATAAAACGGAGTGCTAAGTTCTGAGTCCAGTTATAAAATCGTCGTCCCGACTTTCTCATTTTATTTTCTTACATACAAGCACTCTTTCCAAGCCGATGCCTTCACGCATCTTTATAGTTCACCCCGAACTCAAGTATAGTGTTTTTGAAGGCGACCTATGACCGTTGTGCTCGAGCGCATGCTATTCTCATTTTAAGTTCGATACCAATTCTGCTCCGCGATCCTCTTGCACCTCAAAGGACTCCCATCCTATGCCTCACCTTACTGCCTATACATGTCTGTCGTTTTTCCGTGAGCACCTAAAGCTCGTCTTCCAACAGCCCTTCGAATAATGTCTAGTCGATGGCACTATGAGATGTGATCTTGTCCGCATATGTAAATTAGCAGACAACGCGTGTTGCTTCCGAGATTGAGTAGCATAGGTACAGATGATCTCGTACCACATTCAGTGGCACAATACGGCTTTTCATGCAATAGGCAATTTTCTTTTATTGCGACAGCAATTATAGGCACAGACTTTGGGAACTGTCGCCGTCTCCATTGGCGTCAATCTCGCCATGATGTTCCGTATAATGTCCAAGTAGTAGTAGTAGTTGTAGTAGTAGTAGTAGTTGTAAGCAAGGGCGATAATACCTTATCGCGCCCCGCGCGCCGTGTGCTGCGGGTGCGAAGGAAAGGGTGCGAGGGTTAGTCGAAAAGGATGGTGGCCTGATGCGCGCAGTCTTGTCGAGCGCCTAATGCTGAACTTCACGTGATCAAGCAGGGAGGAGCGCATGGTTACATGATCGATGGCGCTTACGGGAGGTGGGTGCAGATGATCGCGCGTCTCTTCTAGTCTGGTCGTGGCTGCGAACGGTTGTATGCCCGGAGCGCGCGCCGTATCTCGGACGTAATGTGCGGTAGAGCACTGCGCGGCTCGGCCTGGCCGGCGAGAACACGCGCACACGAGAGCACGAGGAAGCAGTAGTTGTCTCGCGTTCTGCCAACGCTACACTTTGTTATCGCTGTCGGCGCCTAAACTTATGGTAGCGTTTACAACATAAAGTGTACACACGAGTTTTAATAATTGAACAAACTCCAAGCATGTAAAAAGTACATGTATTTTTTCAAGTGTTTTCGGTTTAACGATAGCTGTCGATTTAACTAAATAATTGTCAGGTCCTACCGACTTCGTTAAATGAAAGTTACCTCGAAAAATGAAAGTGTACCTCGAAACAAGTCCTAATCAATTAAATTCCTGCTAAGTGAAAGCGCCTTGCGCAATGATCGTAATTGCAAGATGTGTGCTATAGTTATTCTGAAGTTACTCTGCATGAATGAAACATGAGGAAGCGCGTGTTACCAATGCTTCCTCCTCTAATCCCCCTCCCGGTTCCGGAGCCCTTGAGTGTTGGTGCGAACGAGACTTTTCTTGACTGAGCAAATGACCGTCTGACACGAGGCACGTAACTCAGGAGCACACATATATGTTTGATTTCGTTCTTTAATTGGTGAAGTCGGCTTAATCTTCCCCTGCAATATCATCATGCTATTGTGAACAGATTGTAGTCTATTGCCACGCGTTCTGTGCGCCGAGAAACTTTAGTGCTGCTAATCCCCCTAGAGTCCTCTGCAGTCTAAGTAAATAGGAGCAATAAGTATATGTGCCAGACTAGCGAAAGGTATATAGGGACGGACGCAAGTCGTCGTGGATTTGTGAAGCGCAACTGTCGCGTAGTTGAACAGCTGAAAGCTAAAACAAGCAAAATGCCTCACGCTATAGCAAAGACGGTCTAAGCCAGTTACGTGGCTTAGACATAGATGGTATATATAGGCAGAATTGCAAAGTAAGATCTCCAAGATGTGAAAATGAAGTTGTGGATCCTGGTGTAGGAATTCCTTCATGTGTGATCTCTTACACGTTGCCAAGCTCCATGGTGAGGCTATTGTCGCGCAACGTAGCGCGGCGATAACCTGTTACAGTCATGGTACAATAAGCTCAGCGCCGGCATCTATCTATCTATCTATCTATCTATCTATCTATCTATCTATCTATCTATCTATCTATCTATCTATCTATCTATCTATCTATCTATCTATCTATCTATCTATCTATCTATCTATCTATCTATCTATCTATCTATCTATCTATCTATCTATCTATCTATCTATCTATCTATCTATCTATCTATCTATCTATCTATCTATCTATCTATCTATCTATCTATCTATCTATCTATCTATCTATCTATCTATCTATCTATCTATTAGGAACACTTGCTATCGGGTAACACTTCGGTTACAGGGTAGTATAAGCTTATCTGCCTGAAAAGAATTAATCAGTTTACTCAGGCTCTTATTGTACGAAAGCCTGGTTTGGTGAACAAAACGCCATACATGCCATTTCAGCTGGTATAGTGTCCCTATTACCGGGACTTTGTAAAATGACAGCGCCTGTTCAGCAAAACCAAGAAGGGCTGCCAGATTGAAGGAAGTGCAAATGCAAGTACATGCTGGCGCGAGGAATAACAGGAAGCAAGACTAGAGCCTCCGCGTGAGCCGACAGATATACGTCTTTACGATTTCCTTTAGAAGTCGTCGACAGCCTCCTCAAGGTTTTGTAGAGAGAGCGGAGCTCAGAAACGGAAACTCGGCGTTGAGTGAAGAACGATCCTTCGTGCACAAGTTCGCAGTGTAGTGAGCGGAATAATTTCTCAGCGTCCACTTGGGAGCGCATGTGCCCACTAGAATTTTTATAGGCAAAGTTTATTTCGCAGCGACTATTGAACTTAGAGACTACTGAACTTAGACTTAGACTACACTTAACTTTACTTAGACTACAAAGACTACTGAACTTAGAGAAATTTAGATCAATTTACAGTAAATTTAGCTTGTTCGTAAACGTATTTCCCTTCACGGAATACCGATTTACTGGAGACGCATGCAGGTGGCATCAACTACGCTGGTATCGATATCTTGTGACATCTTGTCCGACTACAACTCTTTAGAAAAGCTTTCGTGTGACATTGGGTTTTGGTAAAAAAAAAAGTGTTAGCGAATACATCGCTGCCATAACTTTGCACCAGCAGCTTAGTAAATATGGTTGGTTACTGCCATATTGGCTATGCGTCTTCTCTGGTTTAACTCTGCGCCATCAGGAGGTGCCACCAGCACGACAGTACACGTTTACGTCTCCGGTTAAACTCGGTAAAACTTTGATGTTTTAATACGTTTAGGACAAGTGCATTGTACGTGCGAAGAGCTCGAATTGCACGCGGAAAGTCCATTCTATATAATAACTTAGGCGACTCCCAACGAACAATAAGTCTAGCCAGCGACCGTCGCCACTTGTGGCTCCAGTGACTCGCCGTCTCGGAAAGGTCAGCCCGCCGGGACCCCTGCCATTCGTGCTGGCTGCTGCTTCCCCATTTTCCTTCACTCGCTGCGTCGAGCCCTTCACTCTCTCGTTCACTCCGTTCCTGACCGCCCTCTGGTATTGCGTCGCTGATGTTCTCTCCGCGCGCCCGCTGCGCACCAATCGGAGGCGACACGGGCAACGATGAATCGATCGCCACCATCATGGCGGCTAGGCGACCCGGCGCCGTTTCGCCGAGGCACTTTTCCTGGAAATGGCAGTCGATCCGCGGGAAAGGGGAAAAGGGAAAATGGGGGGCATACATGCCCCCCCCCTTTTTTTTTCACGGAACGTGGTTACAGCGTCAAGGAAGACTAAATACACAGGACAGGGTCTCTTCACTGTGCTATAGCAACAGGAACGTACGCATGACCATCTGCGAATACCTCTGAGACTCAAGTGGAGTACCTCGCTAATTTACTGAATTAATGCTTGCTTGCTTCACAACATTGCCAATCGAATGCTCTGAAAATGGTTACACTCTGAAGGGTGTTGGCTTGTTCCAAGTGCAATATCCATGCCATTAGGATGTTATATATTTTTTTTGCAGCGTACTACAACTGGTAGAACTAGACGTGCGACACGAAAAGGCGTGGTTGAAAACCGTGTAATAATTCTGGCAGCCTTGGAGTCACAGAAATATCTAACGAGAGAATTTGATAGCGATAGCTTTTTTGTGTCGTCTGTGGCAGCTATCATCATTTTTAATCGCCAGAAACTGTCGGCAAGCAAGATACCTTCATAGGTACCCATCGGCGATTCGATCTTACTCCTCAAACGTGAGGGTGTTAGTCATGGGACGACCAAACACCCTTTATACATAAAGGTGTAAAAATATTTAATGTGAAGTCGAGTTCATTTTAATACATCCAAATGTGCTATAACATTGCAAATCAGATTTCCCCCTAAAATAGGGTTCTCTGAATTTATTCATCATTATTTGTAGTATTTCCACATTTTTACTTTTATTTCAACTCCTTATTTCAACCGTCGGCTTCTTGGACAATCTACCGCAGTGTATTAGCGCAATGGCATATATAATTATCAGGAGCAAACAAGGAAGTTGATGTCTAGTGCCCGTCGGGAGCATTTTGTGTTTGCGTTTCGTCCTTAATAGCCCTGTAACCGCGTTTCATAACGCCTGTAATCAACGCACTCAACTTTCAGCAATAGAATAATTATTCTAGTAGTGTGAGTGCTTGACATTTCAAATGTACTGTTGCTCGAGCGTTCCCTGCAAACAACGGTTTTAGCCAACTATCTCGAATTTAGTCATTAGCACAGTGTGTGATGATACTTTAATTACCTTAAGTTTACTGTTTTTTGTTGGCATTGGAGCGTTGGCCGGGTGTGAAACGCTCGAGTGCGAAGATGCACCTCTCTAACAAAAGTTGTTCGTGAGTCCCACGCTAATCTGTTCCGTTCCATTCGCTTTGCCCATCTTGTTTTGTTGCGACTGTTCCCACCCAGATATTCGATGTGATTCGTTCCCACATAAATTAGAAGAGATCCGTAGCAAATGCGGCGCATGCAATATATAACGCATCATATATCAAAGTAATGGCGTCATGCTCGAAAGCGACCGGCACCACGTGAAATCAGGCGTTTAAGTAACCCTCATGAGCATTTTAGTAATAACTGATACTTGGCTATTGTTGGTTAAGAGGGTTACAATTGCGACCATCACTGAGATAGCGGCGTCTACGTTGGTTCCCAGTGAATGGAATGAACAAAACTTTTACGCAGCTTTTACGAGAGTTCACTTCTGCTATATTCAGCGCAAACACTACACGAACCCCGAGAGATTCCAGAGGGTTAACATTGAGTTCTAAACTTTACTGTAGGCAAAGGTATTTGTTAATAATGTCAGGATCCCCTTGACAGTGACCACGAGGACGTGAAAATACCGCTGAGCGGTATTGTACTCTCCCACCACGGCACCCACAGAGGGTCTTTTTCATTGGGAGTGGGCGCTTGCGAGTGGGAAAGATTGCAAAAGATTGCACGGGGAAAGGATTGCGAAATGATTCGCTGGAAAAATGGGCTTTCGGTGAGCGCCACGTCGCTTTCTCACTCAAAGCGGCCACGGTAACGTGACAGGCTCTGGAGATCAACGGCTGGGAGAAGTAAACGCGAAGCGCAACGCAACATAGCAACGCGTCGGACTGACCCCTCTGAACACGCGAATGTTCTCGGAAACACCGTGGAGCGCACTGTGTTTCCATTTTTTAAGCTCGCTACCTGGCTCTCCTTCTCGGGTTTGTCATCATCAATCTCCTGACATCGTATAAACGAAGTATTTCTGCATGATGTCGCCTCAAGTATATATGCGCATCATGCTTTGCCGCAAGCACCCAGTTAAAAATATAATTTCTTTATCGCCATCTGTTCCCTTCTCTGCCATTTTCTCTTTCCCTTTGTATCTGCTGTGCTGTCTTCTTGCGGTGTTCACTTGCCAGACTTCCTGTTGAGCCACAACAGTGCTCTCGCCTGGCTTTTTTTTTTCGATCTCCCTCTCTTTCTTACTAATCTGCAACCGAACTCTCAGAAAATACATGGGCTCATTTTCCAGCATGGCCACAGCACATGCATTGCCTACCGCAAGGCTTGACTTTGTCTTACACGTCATGCTGTAGCGCACACCGCGCGTGAGGCCATTCGCGGACGCGCTAGATGATATAACGAAGTAGGCCGGATAAGCAGGTCCATCAGTTCAGCCTCCACCAGTGTGCTCAGAATGGATTCCCCAAAATTAAGCATTGGTCTGGACTGCGACAGCTTTCTCTGTACCTCAATGGGTGCACCGTGGAGTCGCGAGTGCTATCGCATTTGACAAAAAAAAAAAGAAAAGAATGCACGGGAACTACCGACCATCATTGTCAATGCAAGCAAAAAATTGTAGGACGCGTAAAGCTCACCTTTAAGAGAGCATTCAAAGATCTCTGACTGATTTTCACGCTTCCCGGCCACTTCAGCTTAGGTAACCGTAATGCTAATGTAATGTTTTCGCCACCGCGAAACGCTGGTGGCGAACACTATGCACGAATAGAGGCGAGCATTCTGGTAGAATCGCGACCTCTTGATAGATAGAAAAAAAAAAACAACATCATTTTCAGGTTTCTGTACTTGTTTCGCAATTTTAATATTTCATTCTGAGAAGATTTAACATAAAAGACATGCGCTATCGGTGTTTTGTTCCATGACATTTTCTTGTGGGTTGTCATTCTCAAAATTCCGAGGAATAACTTGGTCAAGGATGTAAGACAAGGTATGAGCAAATTTAGCGATGGAATGGTGTGGCAGTATAACCCGCATACACCACATGCCGTATAGCAAGGCGTGGCATATACATATACCTTAATACATACGGCGATCGTCGCTCACAGGACGCCGGACGCCGATACCGGATTTTCCGACACGGGGCCCTCAACGCTATCGCGTTAAAATGAGTATGGAATACAAATCGGTCTTCCTAATTGCCAGAGGCTACTTAGCGCACGTCCAGCTTCTTATGGTCCCCAAAACCAACACTTTGCACAAACAGTAAAATATCTGTTCTGGCCCGCCTCACTCCCGAAACACGGCGGTGGACATAATGTTAAAGAAGGGCCTATATATGATAGCGTGGAGGTACTGCGTTTATGTCCGTGCAATATACTCGTGCAGTGCATAGCAGCATGGTTTGAAAGAGGTAACACGAAGTTAAGATTTTACAGCCATTCCAACCACGAGCATTGTCGACTTAATTTAGGTATCCATAGTACGCGAGAAAGACAACATAACGGTTTTGCAAATGGACTGTAGCGCTCTTGCGGTGCTCCTAATAGACGGAAGCTCAGTGGGTGGACGATGACGCTTCTGCACGCTATCTACCCTCGGCGTATTACAGGAGCATGGATGAATACTGTAGGAGAGGTTATAACCATCTACAGGTTTTAGTAAAGTGCGCGCGCTCTTTATAATAGTCGTCAACGATGCTCTTAAAATATCTACGACTGTATATTATAAGTGTTCACGAGAGAACAAGGAAAACCTAGATGGCAATTCGTCTGCTCTTTCTTATAATTCACATTGTTACACTTTCACTTCTCTTCCCCAGTTAAGAATAGCAGACTAGAGCGCACCAGCTCAGGTTGACCTCTCTCTCTCTCTCTCTCTCTCTCTCTCTATATATATATATATATATATATATATATATATATATATATATATGTGTGTGTGTGTGTGTGTGTGTGTGTGTGTGTGTGTGTGTGTGTGTGTGTGTGCAGTGTCATTAACGAGCGTCGCTCACGGCCACGGCGGTGGAACTTTGACATCAGGGAGTTTTAGCGTGTTTAGCATGTCCGGTATTCCGGTATACGAATATGGCGGTTGCGTAGTATGAAGTTACCACACGCAGGTTGCGACATCTTATGCCGCTTCGCCTAATCGCAATGCATCGTAGGCACGTTTCTCTCGTTCCATGAGCGTTCTTGTCGAGTAAAACATTTTGAAAAGGCAAGGTGTTCACGATTACGCCGATGCCGAAAATTTACACGAGCAGAGAAATACGCTTGGCTGCTGCGGTAGCTTCTTGTGCGTCTGGTTGAGTTCTGTGCCATCTTCTGGCGCCACCAACGGTGTCTTTCACACTTACGCCTCCGGTAACAGGGTGATCCGCAAACTTCACTGACACGCTAAAACTCTTTATCCTCGTAACTGCAGGTGTCTTTCGCATCACGCGCGCGTCGCTCGTGTACCACTTAACGTTACGCTGACGAAAGATTTCGGTTCGGCTCCCACCAGCGGCCAGTTGTCTTTACCCCCCCTTTCATTTCTTTGTTTCCCCTCTCATTATTTATACATTTAAGCTAAAACGCGACATTCGCTTTACCCCTCGCTTTCCCTGGTTTCATTGTCTGTTTGCTTCATGCGGTTGCAACTAACAAGAAAAGGTCGAGCCCCTCGGATCTTTTGGTTTCTCTTGCGCTTCCACATCTCACAGTTCTCGCGCGGTCTGTTCCAAGAAGGCGTCGGCAGGCCTCGTAACAGGGTGGTACGTGCGCGTGCATGCATGTATACTACGTGCGTGCTTGTGCGTACAACACTCGCAGCGCGCGCGGGCAGGGCCACTGGGGAAGGAGGAGGAGGAGGAGGGGCGGCCTCCGACGAACCTTGATGACGATCTGCGGCGGCACCGACCCACCGGGCGCGGCGTGGCGCGATGATTCCGGGAATCGCCGCGCGCCAGTTGCCGGGGCAGCAGCGAAGACCACGCCACCGCCGCCGCCCCGCGCGCGCGGGTTGCATTTATACAAGATTACGCGGCCCTGAGGGCTTTCTTTCGCTCGGCGACCCGCATACGTTGCGGCTGCTGTCCCGGTACCGTGGTGTCGTGCGCGCGGGATCTTATGCAAATACTACTAGAGAGCGAGATCGGCCGCTATGCTCCGTACAGAATAAAAGAAAGGGCCAAATCGTGTAGCAGCCATATTTTGCGAATACTAACTAACGTGGAAAAAAACCTGGGAAGATAAAGAAAATTCAGAGGAAGCTGTGGATAGCGTAACGAGTCATTGAGCGTAAAATAGCAGGCGTTATCAGATTTTAAAAAAGAGAAAGAAAGACAGCAGTTTTGAGAGAGCAGACGCAGGTAGATTATATTATGGCTAAGATTAGGAGAAAGAAATTGAGTTGAACAGGTCATGCACTATGTAGTACCGATAACCAGTGCTGAATTAAAAAGTGATATTTGTGCCAAGGGAAGTGAGGCGCAGTCCGGAGCAACAAGAAATAGCGGATGAGGAGATAAGGCTAGGAAATTTGCAGGTGCTGGACGGGTTCGGCCAACGCAGGAAAGCGATGTATACGTAATTGGAGATCCTTGGGAAGGGCTTTCGTCCCGCAGTGGATTGAAGTCTCATGGTGATGATATGATGACGATGATGACGATCGAGAGAGGGAGAAGGGGGGAACAACCAGACGTGCTTTGACCCGGTGCGGTGAGACGTTCGCTACTGCATAACCACGTTTATGACAGGCTGGAGCTGCGGCTACAGCTTCCACTCCGGCGCCCTATACCTGTCGCAGAAAATGAGTGTGGTCTTGCAGGTGGCGTAACACGGGGGTTGAGTGAACTTGCAGATGAGGCTGAGTTTGGCGCACAACTTTTTCTTCGTCACACCCTGGGCTTAGTGGGACAACCGGACCAGTGGCGCGTGAACCAGCGTGACCACGTTTACGACGCGCTAGAGCGACAACTACAGAGAGCGCAAATCATTGACGGCTCGCTAGCTGCGGTGCTACATTGGCCGCTCCCAAGTGCCTCATCGAGAAAACATGTACGTTTATTTGTTGTAACAGTGCCAAAACCAGTAGCTATAGCGGAGTACGTTCCAATTTCACTATGCGCTTACTTCTTTCTTTTTAGTATTCTGTTTTCTCCATCTCTCTCTATCTCTCACTCTCTCTCTCGACCGATCCTACGGCAGCGAAAGTTGCCTACGGTCGTCCGCACAGGATGCTGGCGGAGCGGTGCCGTTCTTCGCCACTTTCCTTCTCTCTGTCTTCTCGTACCTCAAGGTCACACCGCCGAAGGCAGGGCTTCGAAGAGATTGGCTCCAGCGCCGCTTGGTTTCATCCTTCCATTTCGGGCCGCTCACGGAGTCAAGGTCAGCCATCCGCGCGGCGCGTCTAGGGCCCGATCATTAGGGAAGTGGCCCCGCCGTCAAATTGCGCCGAATGCGGCCTCCGCCGCGTTCGCGCTGCCAACGAAAGCTGTGGCCGCCCCAGCGGGCCAGGGTGGCCAGATGACTTACAGAAAGGTAGCCAAACGATCTCAAAATGAAGCCCAAAAATAGGCAGACCCAAATTTTTCAAGAGTGAAATGTAGCCAAAAACATAGCCTAAACGTTTGATTATTTATTTATTTATTTATTTATTTATTTATTTATTTATTTATTTATTTACGAAATACTGCAGGCATATGCGCGCCAAAGTAGGAATGGTAAAATTACAAAAAATAATCATACATGCATTCAGAACAAAACAAAACGCTGGCATCTCTGTTGCGAAATTAACAGATAAAAAATTAATCAGATCAATTGAGTTAGTGCTGTTTAAGAATGATAATGGTAGTGCGTTCCGTTCTTCCATAGTACGGGGGAAAAATTAAAATTTGAAGGCATTAATTCGTTCTTGTTTGATAGGGAGCTGAGGATTCAGAACGGTGATGTTTGGTTCGTCTTGTGGTTAATGGTCGGGCATATGGAGCAGGATGGATCGAAAGTTTGTTATTTTTGAGTAGAAAAAGAAATTTCATCTTTAGAATCTTCCGCCGTAGTTCTAATGTCTATACCATGATCGTGCCTGGTAGTTGTTGGTGAGTCAGCTACACGGTACTTGGAAAAATATATACTTAACTACTTTCCGCGGACTTATTTCCAGTGCATTAATATTGTGTTTATTACCTGGATTCCAGGGCGGTGCATGCGTATTCCATTTTTGGCCTAATGAGTTCTGTATATGTTCTGCAGGTGTCTTATAGGCGGTGCATATGGTGTCGAAATCTCACCGCATGTTTCCGGTTCCAAAATTACTTCCGCCGCGTGCAACCAGCACAACACTGGCCTCAAAATCTACGCAAAGAATTCAAGTGAGAGCTGCCACTCAGACATGGATTTGTAGTACGCCACTTATTGTTACAATGAACCGAAGGATTTCTTTTCCGATTTTACTGAGCCACATTCTGAGCTAACTTTAGTTCGCGCCTCGCTGTACCCGAGGCATTTTTCTATAAGAGTCAAGCAAACAATTGCCGGCTCTAACCTCGAGGACCAGCTTCGGCTGTTGCCGATCGTGTGCCCAAGAGGCGGCCCGAGCTTAGGGAACTAAAATATGGATGCCTTTACTTAGCTTGATTCATAAAATAAACATGTTATTTCTCTCCCGTTCTCTTTCTTTTTCTATTTACTCGAGAGCAGCTCGACGATGAGCTAGCAAATGCTGCTGCTTAGAGGCACACTGGGCTTTGATGTAACCCGCCGTGGTTGCTCAGTGGCTATGGTGTTGGGCTGCTGAGCACGAGGTTGCGGGATCGAATCCTGGCCATGGCAGCCGCATTTCTATGGGGGCTAAATGCGAAAACACTCGTGTATTTAGGTTTAGGTGCACGTTAAAGATCCCCAGGTGGCCTTAATTTCCGGAGTCCTCCTCTACGGCGTGCCTCATAATCAGAAAGTGGTTTTTGGCACGTAAAACCCCATAATTTAATTTAACTTTGATGTAAACATGAAACCTTCTCGCGTTTTTCTCGTGCGAAGAAGTGGCAGTTATGGCTGCGATTCGCCTATGAATGGGAACAAACAGAACGACCTGCGGGTCCATACCAGTAGAGGTGAATTAAAGTTCATATTTTTAACTGCCACATGGATTACGGCGCTGACAATAATTCAGGTGGTATTTGTATTGAAAAGAGTTTAACGGCGCAATCTTTAAACAGGGATTCCTTGTTAAGATTCGCGCAATGTGAGAACGTGTAGGTAAGCTTCTGGGAACGCAGGCATTAATGGGCGTGTTGCCGAATTTCTGTGGAGGGCTGTGCACCTTTCTTTAAGTGTGACTTCAAAAAAAAAAATAATAAAATTTAATTCCACCAGGCAACACAAAAAGTCGGTTTACCTGGGTCGCGCACGGCTGTCATGAAGTTAAGTACAAAGTAAAGCCCTTTGTCTAAGAAATTCAAGCACTATACATCAGAATAAAAAGTCAGTAGAACACCTTTACAAACTAGTAAGAACTCTTTGCCCAACCACCGCTTCGATGTGTGCGAGAATAATAAAATATGGATGTAACAGTACCACAAGCACCTGTTATGTATATCGAACGCAGTTCTCTGTTCTCCTCAGCTGGAAAATACGCATGAGCAAATACAATGCAATGACTAGTAAGACGAACAAAGAGGAATTACAATCACGATAAAGTACGTGCAAATAAAAAGTAAGCCATAATAGCAGTTACTCGTACGCACAAAGTTTAAATGACAGAAAGTTGTCGCAGGAGTGCGGTATGAAAACCGACCAGTTATCATCTTGATGTTGGCAAGGCAATCACTCACCGACCTATGATGAGCACTTGCCTTGCCATCTTCACTCTGGACGAACATAGTTCTTCATATATTTGCAGTGCTTATCATTGTTAGACTTTGTAACGTTCAAGAAGTACCATGAAACAATTGCAACTTTCACGTAGTACGCTGCTGCTTGACTAAAAAAAGAACAAAAAAGAAACATTGTGCAGAGTGCCAGTTGATGCTTCTCACAATGGGGATTTACGCAAATGGATTAAATATACAATCTAGCCCCATTTTAATTAACTTCCACTGTCACATGGACCATATAGAAATGCAGAGTTGAAACGCGACAGAAATGTTCATCTCGCATATCCAGCGATACGCTTTTGCTCTATGCTTTAGCTCTTTTGGCTCTGGAGTGACCGCCATCTTTCTTGCCTACGCACACAAACCGCCAGAAGCTAGCGCATAGCAGCTCCGCTGTAAAAAGTCGCAGTTTCGCCCTAAAGGCGTAGCATCGACTATGATATCAAATTAGTAGACAGCTATACGAAGAAAGATAGTAGTTCTATCGGCCGTATAAATTTGTAAACAGTCGCTTACTAACTAGATTAACAAGCATGGTGTCAAGCGCACAGAAGCAAACACGAACACCTCTCACTCGATGACCGCGGAAACACGCTGTCAAAACACTGGAGTCAGGAAGCACGGCAGCAGTAGCGAGCGAATAGAGACCTTCGTGCTGTATTTCGCTTCAACGCGAACTAAGCGGCGAGAACACAGCGCACATGAAGCTATCGGCCCTCAGTCCGATTAGACCATAGTTGTGTCTACTGGGGGGGGGGGGGGGGGGGGCAAGCGGGCACTTGCCCCCGCCCCACATTGTGAGAAGGAGGAGAGGATCAAAGTGCCATTTGCCCTCCAACTTTAGAAAGTGGGCACTGTCGGCTGTTCACTGGCAGATGCCACAGCAGCTGAGGCCAAATTTTCTTTCAGCATAGCGGCCACATAAGTAATGAATTTTATTGCGAATCCCCTGCTTCTTCAGCGAGGATTGTCCCTTTGTGATGAGATGAGATGATATGAGAAACGCCTGAGGGATGCTTTCTTCTCTTGCACTGCGCATTGTGGAGGAGGCTACCGCCAAGGAGTTCTCGCTAAGGCAAGTTTGAGCTAACGCCGCTTGCATCATCCACTGTTGACTTGGTGGCGTCACAATGAGTCAATGAGGACGAGGACGGCGCAGGCTCCTACCTGTTTTAGGAGAGCTTTCTCTCCTATGCGCGCCCTCTCCACGGTGCTCTCCTTTCCACACAGCTGGTCGGCAGGCAACGTTTGGATGGACAACGCTGGATCGTGGCTGTGTTTCTTGTTGAGTGCTATTCGGGGCGAGCTCCACCACTGAAAAACCTAGCGCTGCCGTCGGCGTGATGTGGTATGATGATGATGAAAAACGTTTATTTCCTCTATTTTGCAGTGATTTTTGCGGCATCAGATGGAGTCTTCCATCTTCTCTCCAGGGTCGGTTCCCCTAGTCCAGGGCTCCGCTGAGGGTAGCTGCCCTGCGTGCACGCCCTACTAGTCCTTGTTGGACTTTCAGGATGTCGCTGGATAGCATCCTCTCCCACTGTTCCGCACTCGGGTTTTTTATTATGGCTAGCCCTTCTGTTTTCTGGCAAGCCCATGTGGTATGGTATAGGGTTGGTTTGTCTCCACACCATGGGCACTTGCTCTCGTACTGCGTGGGGTAGATCTTGCTTAGGATGTTTAGGCACGGGAATGTTCCCGTTTGTAGCTGTCACCATGCTACGGCGTCTTCTCTGTTTAGTTGTTTGTGAGGGGGCGGGTATTTTCGTCTGATGCCTCTGTAGTAATTTAGTATCTCTGAATAGCTTTGGGCTACCGGCTCGGGTTCCTCAGGGGGGTCGGGAATGTTGGATGCTCGGTTTGTTGCGTGCCCTCGAGCTATCCTATCGGCCTCCTGATTTCCCGTAATGTCGGTATGTCCCGGCACCCAAACTATCGTGTGTTTGGCCTGGTTGTTGTCGGTTTTGCCACTTGAGCGGAGGATGCGGAGCGCGCTGTGGCTGATTCTGCCGTTTAGGTAGTTGCGGCATGCTGCTTGTGAATCTGTGAGTATGGTTAAGGACCTGTTGGATCGGTAGCCCTCCGCTGCCGCTAGAGCCACGGCTGCCTCTTCGGCCTCAACTACCGTACAGTTCCGAATTGATGCGCTGGTGATTTCTTTTAGGTCCGAGTTGATCACCGTTGCGACTTTGCTTTTCTTGTGGTTTTTGTCCTGAGTGTAGGTAGCGGCGTCTACGTACACTGTGTCATGTCTAGTTGCCAGTGTTCTTTGTACATACTCTGCTCTTGCTTGTCTTCGTGCCATGTGTAGGTTAGGGTCCATATTGCTGGGTATCGGCGCAACTTTGATGGTGTTTCTGTATTCGTCCGGTATCGTCTCCGTGCTTTGTGTCTCCTTTATGGTAGCTTCACCGCCGTATCTGCTCAGGAGTCTTCTGCCCGTTGCCGATAGCCTTAGTCTTTGCATTTGCGCGATTATCTGCGCTTCTTGGAGCTCCTCGAGACTGTTGTGTAGCCCCAGGGCCAGGAGTTTGTCGGTCGATGTTGACTGCGGTAGGTGGAGCGCCGTCTTGAGGGCTTTCCTCAGGATTGCGTCCGCTTGTTGCATTTCGTGCTTCGTACAGTGGTAGTACGGGAGGCTGTACGTCACTCTACTGACCACCAGGCTTCTGACCAGTTTGAGTGTGTCTGCTTCCTTCATGCCGTGTCTTTTCCGCGAGACCTGCGTTATCATGCGGGCCACTTGGTTGGCTGCAGTTTTAAGTAGTGTTAGGGTGTGGGTACATCGTTGGTTCGATTGTATCCACATTCCTAATATCCTGATGAGCGTCTTCTCCGGGATTGGCTGTCCCTCGAGGTGGATGTTCAACTTCATGTTTAGTTCCTCTGGGACGGTGCGATTCTTCTTGCCTCGCCATACTCTTAGGAGCTCGGACTTCTCCGTTGAGCAGGCTAGACCTCTTGCCTTGACATATTTCTCTACGCATGTCGCAGCTTCTTGTAATCTTTCTTCCTTTTCCCTGAGTGAGCCTTTGGTGACC
This sequence comes from Dermacentor albipictus, assembly GCF_038994185.2. Taxonomy (NCBI): domain Eukaryota; kingdom Metazoa; phylum Arthropoda; class Arachnida; order Ixodida; family Ixodidae; genus Dermacentor; species Dermacentor albipictus. The sequence goes on from NC_091824.1 coordinate 133,681,057, forward strand.
CATACAGTGATACCGTCGGCGTACACGGCGTGGCGTACGCCATCGATTTGGTCTAGTTGTTGGGCCAGTCCAATCATAGCAACATTGAACAGGATGGGTGAGATGACCGATCCCTGCGGTGTGCCTTTGTTTGGGGTATTGAACTTTTCGGATCTCAGCTCGCCCAGGCCGATTGTTGCTGTTCTGTTGGACAAAAATGCCTTGACATAGCTGTGTATTTTCATGCCGCAATTTAGGTTGTCTAGTCCTGTCAGGATGGCTTCGTGGCTTACGTTGTCAAAGGCGCCTTTGACGTCGAGTGCCATGATGATGTGCTCTCCGTTGAGCGGGATATTGCTCAGTACCTCTTCTCTGATTTGCAGCAATACATCTTGGGTCGAGAGCCTGGCTCTGAAACCAAACATGCTGTGGGGGTACAGCTCGTTTTCTTCCATATGATTTTGTAGCCTCCTCGTAACCACTCTCTCATAGATCTTGCCTAGGCATGATGTAAGAGAAATTGGTCTGAGGTTTTCCACTTGAAGTTTCTTGCCTGGTTTCGGGATCATGATGACTTCCGCGTGTTTCCATTCTTCTGGTACTGTTCCCGCTTGCCAGTGTGCATTGAGATATTCGGTAAGCTTTTCGACTAGCTCGTCTCCGAGGTTGCGGATGAGCGCGTTTTTGATCTTGTCCGCACCTGCGGCTGTGTTCTTTGTTGCGCTTCTTATCGCCGCGTACACCTCTTCCCGGGTGATGGGTCTATCCAGCCTTCCATTTTCGTCTCCTTTGTAGCGCTCTGTGTAGGCAGCTGGGTCGCCGTCGCCGTAGCACTTTTTGCGTACTTTGTCCAATAGTTCCGAATCTGTTCCCTCGTATTGGTGCACCAGTCGGTATATGACTTTGTTGTTTTCGGTCTTTGATTTTGCCGGATCTAGGAGTGCCTTCAGTACACGCCATGTTTTTGCAGTGCTCAAGGTTCCGTTTAGAGAGTCACTAAATTGTTGCCAATTTTGCTTCGCTAGCTGCGCCGTGTATTCTTCTGCTTTTTTCGTGATTTCCGCGATCTTTAGCTTGAGCTTTCTGTTGTATTTCTGTCTTTTCCACCTTTTTGTGAGCCCCCTTTTGGCTTCCCATAGTCTGAGAAGCCTAGAGTCCACGTCCGGCGTCTGCGGCGTACGCTCAATTTCTTTGGTGAATTTGCGTTGTGTTTCTCTGAGCATGTTCCCCCAGTCTGTTATAGATTCGATGCTTTTTATTGTATCGCCACATGCTTCTCTGAACGCTTTCCAGTCCGTTATGTTTGCTTTCCCTATTTGTCGTCTAATTTTGTCTGCTATTGTGATTTGCGTCTTGAGGATATAGTGGTCGCTACCTAGGTTTTCCATTAGGTTGTTCCACTCCGCTTGCCTAGTTCTTTTGACGAACGTGAGATCGGGGCACGTGTCCTTGTTCACGCTGTTCCCGATCCTCGTAGGGGTATCGACTTCCGTGATGAGTTCACACTCGATATTGTCAGCTGCTTCAGTTACCGCTCTTCCCTTTTTATCCGTTCTCGTGTATCCCCAGCTCTCCTCTCTGGCGTTGAAATCTCCCAGTATGACTAGTGCATTTCCTTTAGCCAGCTTGTCTGCTCCTTTGAACAGCGCGTCGAATTTCGCCCTGCTTTGTCTCGGGGGGCTGTATATATTTACGATGAATATGCTTCCTCCCTTCCTTTTCTTTTTTGGTATGATCTCGACTATTACGTGCTCTACGTCTGTGTCGGCTATCCTGTCATGGCTTATAGCGATGAGGTTTTTGTTGACTAGGATTGCCGTTCTTCTCCCTTCCTCCGGATTCTCGTAGCGCGTGTAGCCCTGTAGTGTTGGGGTAATCCCTGTCTCTTGTAGAGCTATTACGTCGGGTGGAGTTAGTTGTGTGTTGATGTACTGTTGTAGTAGTGCTTGTTTTCTTCTATATCCTCTGCAGTTCCACTGCCATATTTCTAGTTTTTCTTCTTTTTTAGTTCTTTTGGTTGTACTGTCCATGCTTAAATTTCGGGGTCGTCGTCTCTAGTACTGTAGTTTTCTAACGCCGGACGTCTCTGGTTGAACTTGTCTTTGACGCCTTCAGTAATTTTCTGTTTTCGTAGGGTGCGGATTTCTGTTCCCTGCATGGTTATCTGCTGTTCCATTCTTTGCATAGCTTGCTGTATTTCTGCTATAAACTTGGTGAGGTTGGCCTGAGTCATTTCGGTAGGTTGACTTTGCGGGGGTGTTGATGGCGGCCTGGGAGCGCTACCTGACCTGAGGTCCTGTACTTCCTGCATTAGTCTATTGATTTTTGCGTCCTGCTCTTCGCGCGCTCTACGGCTAATTTCTAGCTCTCGCCTGAGTGCCCTGTTTTCTTCCTCTAGCTGTTTCTCTCTATTGTTCTGGTTATTACCCGAGTGCGGAAACAAAGTTTTGGGAGGGCCTGCTTCCCAGCTCACCTTCGTGCCACCCTTGGGCTTCTTTTTCTGCTGCTGCTGCTGCTGCTGGCCCTCGATGGCCGGCGGCGACAGGGGTGGGAAGGACCGGGACCGACTCCGTGAACGGCTCCGTGACTGGCTCCGTGACCCGTTCCGGGATCCGTTCCGTGACCGGCTCCGGGATCGGCTCCGGGATCGGCTCCGCTCGCCCTCCGAGCTGAACCATCTCGCATGGCGTTGCCTCCGTTCTTTCTCCCTGCTGCTGCGCTGCTGCTGCTGCGACTGGTGCTGTCGACCTCGCAGTTCTCTGACTTTCTTTAGGCGATCCTTGCAGTCCCTGGATCCGGTGGCGTGGTCGCCTCCACATATCAGGCACCTGGTTTGGCATTGGTGATTTTCCGGTGGATTCTGCATTCCGCATTGCCTGCACGCAGAGGCGTAGCCAGGGGGGGGGGGGGGGGGCTTATGGGGCTTCAGCCCCCCCCGAAATTTTTTCGTGCTGTCCATGCACCGCCGACCAAAGCGACCCCCGGCGCCGGAAATCACCCTGGATTTTGTCTAGAATGTCTTTTTGACGCTCGAAAAGACATTTAACCGCGAAGATTGCAAACTCGGGCTGGATTTCGTGGCAACGCCCATACACCGGGAGTCACATAACGCCAAGGAGTCCCATCCGAGCACAAAGTTTCAAGGGCGCTTTGATGGTCAGCGGGCTCGCCGCGGCATCTCACTGAGGCCACGGAATCTATGGAGCGCATGGATATCAATTGCGAAACTTTATGGGTATAAATCTCATAAGCTCTTGATGCGAAAGGTGCATTGACATTTCCAAAGTTGTGCTTTAGATTTTCAATTGCGGAACTTTGTGGGCTCAATGTTGTTATAAACATTTGACGCCAAAGGTCTATTGACTTTTCTAAAGTCTTACATCGGAACGTACAACGAGACAAGCCAAATCAGCACACTAGCAGACGAGTTGACAAAGCAGGCAGCGAGGTCCAATGAGACGAAGCGTTGGGGTGGTTCATTTGTGCCGTCATGTCACATAAAAAAATATCAAGATTTTTTTTAACCTACGCCAGAACCTCCGTGTCAAGACACTAAAGACAGCCAAAGTAACCACGTTCTTATTTATTTTTTCTACTTTGACTTTTATTGGCGAGGACACATTGAGCCTCTTCAATTTTTTTTTTTTTTGTTCTCGCTACCCTACCTGCGGGCTGCCAGAGCCAGCCAGAGCGCATACGTTTTTCTCGTATGGCCCCGACCACCGTGCGGTGCACTTCGGTGCGCGTTCGGTTTGCTCTGGCCGAGTGGATTTTCACCTGACAGAGTTTTGGACGCTTTCTGGCTAGCAGACGAGAAAAAAAAAAAAAACGATGGTCGCTCGCCGCCATCACTGTGGGGACTCGAAGGATTGCACCGCATTCCTTGAGCGGAACCTTTCCGGTAAGTCTTATTTCGCCGCTGTAGGATACTGAGCAGTATGCGTATGGTTCTCAGTGGACCAAGCGTCTCATGTTTTCTTCAGTATTCCTTCCGTAGCCCCATTAGGTGCCCAAGTAGGCATTCGATTCTGGCCAACATACTTTCCTATGCGCTTTTTTTTTTTCATTTCGGTGCCTCCGCCTCACAGAAAAAAAAATACATTGTTGCGGCGCAGCGAATTGTCGCATGATGAAAGTTCGATTTTGATACTTCTTTTGCGGAAAGTAATGGGCGACGGGACGCTTCATTTGCCGGATACGTTTATTATATTATTGCGAAAGCAATTATATGGACACTCCAGGCGCATTCCTGCCGTCGCCGTCTCCCTTATGTTTCGTATAAAGTCCAAGGGTGATAACATCGTGACCACGCGCTGCATGCTGTATGTGCGAGTGAAAGCGTAGGAGGGGAGGTGGAATGGGTGAGCCGACGATGGTGGCTCAGTCTTGTGTGCGCAAAGGAGAAAAGCGGGGGGCAAGTATGCCGCCTTCCGTCGCGCGCAATACATCGGGGGGAGTGGATGGAATCGGGCGGAATCTAGGATTCTGTGAATCTATGATTGTGCAACATGTTTATTTGCCTTGTTTGACGCATTATATACAGTTACTTCTTCTTACATACATAGACTCATTGGAGACTTATACGTATACTTAAATATCTCGTTGCGAGGTGTGTATACATGCAGTGAACTTTGTTTCCAGTGACACTTTTTTGTCCTTTATCAAGCCGTATTTTCGCATTTGTATATCCCATTGTATCTTTGCATTGCTAATGTACGAGGGCGAGCCAAATGAATGTGAGCCTACCCTAACCGCGCAATAATGGTTCGGTTCATTAACTGCGAGGCATGCGCGTAGGAGAACGGCATGTCTCATTTACAAAAGTGACACGCAGGTGTGAAGATAAATGTTCTTTAATGCTCTCATACACTGGGTTGAATATGGTTGCGCCACATAATGGACACTTCAAAAGTTGTACAGCTCGGTGTCGCGAAGTTTTTGACAGCTGAAGGTGTTTCCAAAACAGAAATTAATCACCATATGACTGCCGTGTACGTTGAACACCTAATTTCATTGACCACTGTGAAGCGTTGGAGCAAACGGTTCAAAGGACTTTGCAAAGACATTCCAAGACCGGGCGAAAACCATCGTGCAATCACCAAATTGACGAATGGGGTCATCTTGTTCCACGACAATGCCTGTCCCCACGTCGCTTATGTGGTTAATACAAAACTGGCAAAGTTCAAGTGGGAAACGCTGCAACATCCGCCATACAGTTCAGACCTGTCACCTTGCGACTTCTACATTTTGGGGCAACCGAAAAAACAACTCAAGGGAACCAGATACAGACTTTTTGAAGCAGCAACCCAAGGAGTTTTATAAGACGGGAATCATGCGACTCGTTAGTCAATAGGACAAATGTCTAAATTCTCATGAAGACTACTTTTAAATAAAGTACCCCGTTGTTGGCTCATTCATTTGACTTGCCCTCATATATCTTGCAGAACTCCTGCTTTTTATACGTGCTCTCTGTCGCGACTCTAACTTGGGTGCAATTACTCACGATACACGACAAGGGACAGCTACTCCTGCGTAATACATTGGAACAAACGACAGCGTCATTGAGATTTTTCACTGGCCATTGCATATATACAAGAAAGTAAGCACGGTTCTTGAACTTGAAAGTTTCATTAACATATTTGTCCTCGACATGTTCAGTTCATTGCCTTTTAATTTTTCATATCAGCGGCATGCACTGCTTTCCTGGTTTCGAACTGATATAGTTCTAAAATTCGTGTAATATTTTCTTTACTTAATAAATAGACAAAAAAACATGGAAGCATTGACGTCAGTTATGTTGGGCACAATTTTTGGCACATACGAGTATAATATTTTATGAAAAATACATATTTTACCTGTATTTACAGTGCGTAGCTTTCAAGAATTCGTTTGCAGCATCTTTGGCAATGACAATGCAGTTATTATTCATGTATTTGATCCCTCGATAAATTGTTTAAGACGAAGCTTTAGCTCGGGCCCAATCCGACGCGGCCTATTCAAATACTTGTAAAATGCAGAAACGCTTTTCTGAGATAATCCTGCTAATCGCTTTTATTGAAATTGGTTGCATTTGAAAGAGAAAGTTAAATCCTAGTGTCTGTTGGAAACAGAACTTCGATTTAGGGCCTGAATATTGTTTAAAATATTTTGAAAAATTCGAAAGTTTGGAAAAATAGAAGCACGACGTTTACAAACTAATAGCTATGCATGAAGAACAGATATTGTGGTTCTGTAAACGGCATTTATTATAACAGTCAAAGCGGACAAGTTTGCTTTGTCAATTTGTATCTTACGTGAATTGGTTACGTTGTGTACAAGGGTTCTGCAAAAGCCGTATTTCCACAATACTAAATTTTTAGATTCATGTGTAGCATATCTATTTTGTCCACTGTAGATGCAGTATTAGATGCAATTCACAGAATTGTGATATCACTTTTCATTGTTGAGTCACGGAGCCTTAAACTTGATAGTTTCGTTCTGTGAAATTTTTCAATTTTGGCCAATTTTTAATAAATAATTGATCACCTAAATGAAAAATTCGAAACCAGTAGTCACTAGAATTAAACTTTTGCTTTTAAATGCAGAAAACCTCCTCAAATTTGGTGAAGTGGTTGCAGGGAAAAACGAATTCCCCTTCTACATGTACTTGAATAGGAGCACCCGAGCTAAAGCTTCCTCGTATGGAGGAGGCTGAGCTGCAACGTGCAGCTATATATATATATATATATATATATATATATATATATATATATATATATATATATATATATATATATATATATTGGGCCAGGGGCGTAGCCCCCCCCGAACAAAATTTCTGGCTACGCCACTGCCTGCACGCCTTGGCATTTGGCGTCGGGCAGACGTCGGAGCGGTGGCCCTGTTGGCAGCAAATGTAGCACACCTGCCTCGTCGGCCGGTATGGGTAGCACCTAAACTCTGCGCCCGCAAAGATCACGTATTTGGGTATGATGGAGGCGTCAAAGGTGATGAGCGCCGTTTCCGATTTTCCTAGCATTCTTGCGGTGAGCACCGCAACCCCTTGGGTGCGGACTCGTATCTTCGCCTTGAGCATTTCCGCCGGCGTTCCCGCGGGGACTCCGTGTATTACGGCTCGCTGAAAACGCAAGCTGAAAACGAAAGTTTATACCTCGCTGCGTTTCTGATTAAGTGGGGAGGTTTTTCCCTTTTCGGATGCCCGCTTGACAACACTCGAAAGCACTACAATAGGTAGTGGCTGCCTTTGAACGCGTCCGCCATGGTAGGCCACTGCTCGGGCGTTCACTGTACATATTCGGTAAAGAGATAGCGTCTGTAAACCATTCCTAGCTTTCTGTTTGCCCCAGATTATCATTTTGACAGTAAAAATTTCTGTCGTTTTGAAAGTACTTGCAGAAATGCGCAGGAGGGCTCCCGCGTGGTGTTTTTATTGAGCGCCGACAGCCAAACCTGTGAGGAACGCGTCGCGTTATCCCTCATACGCAAGCAAGGCGCCTTGGACAGATGGCGACTCCGTAAGTCCTCATCGCCCATGCTTACTGAGTTGACCTATGCTTTTGCACTGGCAGGGGGCTAAATGGTAATGCTTGTAGCAGTGTTATTATCTATTTCACCACCACGTGTTTATGACGTGGGGCTCTCGGGAATCAGGACGAATTCGCTATTGCGATTGAATGTATACATACACGGCACGCGCCCGCGCCGTTGGCGACCTCGCAGCCGTTTATGATTTCACAGCATTTTTATTGCATACAGGGCCCGAGTTCCACAGCAATGTCCGCCGCTTCGAATAATACAGCTCAAGGAAAAAAAAAATTCTGCTATCTGCCATCGGCGATTTTTAAAAATTCCGTAAACGTTAAATACGATCACCCCGTATAACGCGCTGTGTTTGACCACTGCAACTTCCGTCGAGATAAAAATTTAGTGAAACTTACCTCAATGTGTAGCAACTATTGCTTTTGTAAAAAGTTTGTTCAACAAGTGTTCGAAAGTGTTATATCCGATCAAGGTTCTTGCACGCGCGAGTCATAAGCGCCGAGTTAAGGTATGTTGTCTGTTTATAGACACCAAAAATTTTTGAGGCAACTTTTCGCGAAAAGCGCCTTCGCTGGAAATTGAGATGCGATTTTTCAAGGTGGCACAAGTCGGCTGTGCTTTTTTTTTTCAGGTCGGATAACTTTTCCACAATGGATAAATTTGTGGTGAAAAGACCGCGGTTATCTGCAATTCATAGCACGTGCGACACGGTTGCTTGTGCACCAGCGCCCCTCGCCGTAACACCTGACTCCGAGGCAGGTAAGTATACTGTGTTTTACTGATATATGATGTCCCAGCTAATGTTAGTAAAAATCTTAGACGAAAAAAAAGTAATAACATGGTGGAATATATGATTTTAAGACCCTACTGATGACCGAGCACCATATATAGGTCTTGTAAATGTATTTTTCACCACGTTATTGTTTTTATTATTATTTTTTTGAACAGCTTCGCTAACGTTAGCTGGTACACACGGTATAATTATGAGTATTTGCGTGTTGGACTAAATAGTACAGACTAAGAGTTGTAAGTAGACTAACCCATGTTGGAATCAGTAAAATTGGCTCGGCCCATGCAGGGTCCTGCTTCTGGGGAGGAACCTTGGTTGGGAATCGCTACATAAATTTCGATGTTATGATAGTACACAGACGGAAACTGCAGTGAAACATCATGCTAGAAAAATATATTATTATATGGTTTTATCTGTTTAATTTGATATAGTAGAATTATTTTTCTGCGCGGGAACCTATCAATTCATAAGGTTTTGTGGACTAGATATCTTTGCTGCGCCTAATCACTAACATTAAGAGGTAATAATACTTATACAACCAGCGACCCTGTACACATGCTGTATAATATACTGCTATAATATGCTGTAAATATGTGTCATATATTTATTGTTATACATCTAACTGCACTGGCATAATGATGCTGGAACCGGTTTCTGCAAAACTGCAAAAAGCAGCCAACGGCCGTCATATCTTCGCGCACTTAATTTCAGTCAACGTTGTTGCGCACTCAAAAATAAATATAAAATGTTAAAGCGTTTCTTTACTCACAAAATAGGCATGTTATTTGCCCTTATTACAGGTCAACGACATCATAACGTGTGGGTTCTCGCATTCCATTTGAAAATTGAAATTTGAATTAGAACTTGAATATATATATATATATATATATATATATATATATATATATATATATATATATATATATATATATATATATATATCAAGGAACAAAGGTGCCCCTCGGCAACTTTGTTCCCTGAACACAAACAAAGGAGTGGAGCTTCGTAGATATGGATTATTACGCTTGACTCAATCTGGCGCGTCTTGGTACCTGGGGTGATTCAGCAATTAGCTGGAGCGTCTGCCAAATGACCGTGGTGGTTACCGGAGTTCGTGAGGAAACGGCGTAGAATGCCCTTTTCCCAGGAGTTTCTTGCTCCCATCGGTGGTGACGGCGACAGTGAACCATCAAACAGCACTCGATCCGCGAAACGTGTCTCGCTTTGCTGTCGCTGCAGGTCTGTCGGAGGGGACGCACTGTAAGCTCCACGAAGTGATTCGTCACACTAGTGCAGGAGAGGCTAGAAGGTCACTACCCCAGCTGGCCAATCGTAACAGCGCGCGGCGACGATGTTATTGCCCTTGGACTTTATACGGAACATCACGGCGACGCCAACGCCAACAACGACGACAGCAGAAATGCGCCTGGCGTGTCCCTATAATATCTATCGCAATAATAAAGAAATCTTTAGTGTGTACCTTAGTAAACGTATAGAGACCAGGTACTCTACCTCAATATCTCTACAGCAACCCATGTACAAAACAATAGAGCAAATACACAATGTAATTTCGAAGATGAAGTGTACCTATCTTCCTACTCTTCCTGTATGAAAAAGTGCCTAGCTGAAGTAGAAAGGAACATCCTGTATTCCGCCGGCGCTGAGGAAGACTAGTTGCAGATGACGCGAGCGGATCCGCGCTCTCCCATGGAAAGTCGTAAAGTGCGGGGCGGGGCGTAAGCCCGGACGCGCGGCACTGGTGAGCGCGGGAAAAAAAGAAAGAAAAGAAAGTGAGTGCAGGTCGCAGCTATAGCACTGCACCTGGGCGCGCAAGGCATTGCATCTACTGCATCGTCTCTGCAGTTTGCACCGCCCCGCCGCCAGCTGCGAGGATCTGCCGGACCACAGCCGCAGCTTTCCCCTCGACTGAGACTGGCGACGAGCTGCTGCCGCCGCTGCCCGTTAGCAACAGGTGATCCGGGTGGACGCAAGGGGACGCGGTGCTCCGTCGTGTGCGGCTCTAAATACACGCTTTCGGCAAAGCACGGCAGTGGTCGTTGACTGCACGCCCCTGGAGATCGTTCACGACCACGGCGTCGCTCTCACCCTTCCCGTCTCCGCCGCTGCGCACGCTTTTACCGGCGGTATTTGCTCGTTCGACACTCGCAGCTGTTCTCTAGTTATGCATGACTTCATGGAAGCCATGGAGGGGCGCCCGCATAATGCGGCGCTACAGGTCAGTAAAGTTTTGGTAGATGTGTGGAACCTTGGAAGAAAGCGATAGAGACGGGAAAGAAAACGGATTGCCATAGAAAGCCTTCATTGGTGCGTCGGCGCTGATGGGCGTGCGAAGGAGCCGTTGTGTGATAGCAGTTCTTTGTCCTCGCACCTTTGGCGGCACCTCACTTGTGTTTCATAATGATTGGCTTAAGTATTGCGTAGGGCATAACAATGCTTTAAACAATAGCGCACGACGCACGCTACTTAAGCATATATTCCTACGTCTAGTGAGGCAACGTCACGACACCTGATGATTCGCGGATCAAAGTTTTACAGGGCTGCCAGTGGGACGAGAATTGCCAAGGAAGTGTCGTGCTTCTTTGTGTAAGGAGTTCCTTTGCTCGAACAGTTGGGAGAACTCTGGTGTAACTTTTGCGACAGTGGCAGAATATATGCCATGAAGGATGCTAGCGTTAAAGTGTCATAATAGACACCCCCCCCCTCCTTCTCCCTTAGGGTTTTGATGTTAATTATATATTGTTCTCATCTGATCGTTCGTATGTTGAACGTTATGTTGAGAGGCCGTAAGTTGAATTCTCTAGACAATACATAGGGAACTCTTTAATATACTTTGTCTTTCGTATATACAGATTATTTGTCACTTTTACTTAGTCTCTTGGTTTCGCAATTTTTATGAGTGATACCAGTTACAGTTGCTGTGTTTCACGTGCACTCCAATAATGATTGTTTATCGTCACTTGTTTCCTTACGAATATGGCAATACAGGTGGGCTGCTTTATACAATAAGGCTGTCTCTTGCATTGGACTCTCTTTTTTTCTTTATTAATATAATATAAGGAGATGTTGATGCACAATTCAAGGCGCCGGCTAATTAGCTTTTGAATGGGTCTAGCCTACAACATACAGGGTTCAAGATTAGATTCCAAATGACCTTTTCATACAAGCAAGCACCAGAACTTGTCAAGCAACGTTTTCACAGTTACACTATGACGTAAGAAATACATGGTACACGCAATATAGCAGTTAAATGACTTCACAGTTCTGCAGAAGTAAGTCTCAAAAATGCAAATGATACTGTCGCCTCATAATGTAGTCTCTATAGTCCGCGGGTGGTACATACATCACCTAAATGCGTTATCACATATAGTCACAATAGAACAGTGAACATAACGTAATCCACAAACACGTACATATATACAGCGACTTCGAAATGAAAGGTACATTAAACGCGTTAATAACGGCCGACAATGCCGCTTTCTTCGAGAAAAGTTTTTAGTGCTCTTAAAGCGCTCTCCTGCAAGGCCGTTGTTGGCCAAGTACCCAAAAGTTTCTTTAAACTTGAAGGTACGTGGTCTAATGTATTTAGGCCCAAACAATGAAACGTTCCTTTCCTTCGAGCGCTTCCTAACCTTACGTGAGGCCTCCTTACAGCGAAGGAGCGATGGAGGAAGCAAGCATACTCTGAAAGCTCCCTTCACCCGTCCTCACGTAAGGAGCGGTTGCCGCCATGCCTGGGTTCGAGATTATCTCTTAAAAGCCTTAGGGGAACACCAGAACACCACTATTCAATAAAAAACGTTGTATCGTCGCACAATCTTTAAGTTGATGAGCTAATATAGAGAAGCGTGGACGCTATTTTTTAGTTTTGTTTACTAAATCTAAAGAAGCAGTGCATTACAGTGCGAAACTTGATGTGCTCCAGCAACGCTGGCACGTCGGCGTCGTGCAACGCCTAGCAACGCTTCCATGCCGCACGCGTGACTGAAACGAACGTGCCTGGCAAAACGTACCGTGCTCGCGCTTCTCCGAAGGTGGGCGACAGCACGCACGCGCAAGCAAACGTCACGTGGTTAAGCAGTGAGGCGAAGCGCTTGTTCAGGGCCAGGAGCGGCGTAAGGACGCATGAAGGTAGCTTGGCCCAAACAATAAAACGTTCCTTTTAGGGGTGTGCGAATATTGAAATTTTCGATTACGAATCGAATACGAATAAGGCGAAGAACTCTCTTCGAATATCGAATCGAATATCGAATACATGTGTAGTATTAAAAAATTGCAAGAGAGGTAACAATAGCTTTATTACCCTTTTAAAAATAACATTGCATTTTACAAGGTTGCTTCAAATTAAAGAGGTACTCAATTATAGATAATGGACTCAGGTAATGCCCTCAGTCAGGTAAAACGCTTGTTACAGATTGTCGTGAAGGAAAATTAACTGCTCAATATGGCCAGAAAGTGAACGCTCTCTATGCACTGTCACATTTCTACCGGTAGAAAAGACTCTTTCACTAGGAACTGAAGTGGCAGGGATCGCCAAGTACTTCCGGGCGAGTGCACTTAAAAGCGGGTACCTGAAGCGGCCAATAGACTGCCACCACTCACAAGGATTCATGCCCCTTTCCAGAAGAGGCTTTATGCGCGTAGTCTGTGACTTCCCTCTCAGGGGCAGATGCCAAATGTGCCTTCTCTTTGTTCATCACTAGATCGCCAAAAGCATTCCATACACTCGATGCCACCAGTGGACACGAAGTCGACGCTGGCACGGCGGTGTCCCCACGGTGTTCCACGATGGCTTCCTGGAGCTCCCTTGTCACAAGGTTTTTCAGCCAGATCATCTGACCAGATGCCTGATGAACTGTGGCCATAAAGCGCGGATCAAGAAACATGCCTAGGCTGGCCACTTCATCAAATTTCCACTCCGCACAAAGAGCCTTGATACATTTTGAATCAATGTTAGCAAACCCTGAGTTGCCTTTGCAACCTTCAAGGCAATGGGGCATTCCAAAAATAATTGGAATTATAAAGCTTGGTGAAAAAGAAACCGAAACTGATCATGTCTCAAATGCCTGAAGCAGATAGACTGAAACAGAGCATACAGATAATGAGCGGATCATGCGAAGTTCTCAGTTAATAAACATGTTCTTGGGAGAATGCGGAGCAAGCATACAATTGGTTAATTGCTCAATTATTCGCAGTCTATCCGAATATTCGCCGTTTCCACCGTTATTCGGCCGTCCTCGGATATTCGTGAATTTCCGAACATGCATTTCTCGAATCGAATACGCTTCGAATATGGAAAATATTCGCTTCGTATTCGAAATTCCGAATATTCGCACACCCCTAGTTCCTTTCCTTCGAGCGCTTCCTAACCTTACGTGAGGCCTCCTTACAGCGTAGGACCGATGGAGGAAGCAAGCGTACTCTGAAAGCTCCCTTCACCCGTCCTCACCTAAGGAGCGGTTGCCGCGTGCCTGGGTTCGAGATTATCTCTTCAAATCTTTCCGCGAACACCATTATTCTATTAAAAAATGTTGTATCGTCGCACAATCTTTAAATTGAATAGCTAATATAGAGAAGCGTGGACGCTTTCTTCTAGTTTCGTTTACTAAAGTTAAAAAAAAAGTTGCGCATTACAGTGCAAAACTTGATGTGCTCCAGCAACGCTGGCACGCCGGCGTCTTGCAACGCCTAGCAACGCCTAGCAATGCTTGCATGCCGCACGCGTGACTGAAACGAACATGCCTGGCAAGACGTACCGTGCTCGCGCTTCTCCGCAGGTGGGCGACAGTGCGCATGCGCAAGCGAATGCCACGTGGTTAAGCAGTGAGGTGAAGCGCTCGTTCAGGGCCAGGAGCGGCGTAAGGACGCATGAAGGTAGCTTTGGAGCTACCTTATGCTGAGGAAGCACCAAGGAAGCCTTAACCGAGGGCCCCTCAGTAAGGAAGCTTTCAGAGTGACATAAGGTAGCCTCACCCCAATGAAGGCTTCCTTAGTGAGGTAAGGAAGATTTCATTGTTTGGCTTCTTATGCTGAGGAAGTACCAAGGAAGCACCAAGGAAGCCTTCACCGAGGGCGCCTCAGTAAGGAACCTTTCAGAGTGACATAAGGTAGCCTCACTGCAATGAAGGCTTCCTTACTGAGGTAAGGAAGATTTCATTGTCTGGCCCTTAGGGTTGATTTAAGTCGGTGTCTTGGTGTGTCGTGATGTGGGCAATGTTGAAGGAGCTGGGTATTTATTGGTCTGCAAATTCACAATCATATTCGGGGGCAATGTCAATCGCGGGAGGCGTCAAAACGTATTGTGATCAAAAATATCGCAATAAGAAAGTAAAACCAGAATACACACGGTTTAGCATGAATTGCAGTGCGACGTCACAGGTTCTATAGGCAAACCGCGTAACCTTGTCTCAGTTCCCTTCCACCTGTAGAATGGGTAAGCCGCCTACGGCGAGGACTGAGGAATAACAGCGAGCCTACGAAGAACACTGGGGTGAACAGAAGCGTGAATGTGCGTGGCGACGGCGGGCGGCACGTAATACGGACGAAGTTCTTGCCGTAAACGCCAATCATACGCACCTTTGGTTGGATCACCCCTAGCAACTCCACCCACTCCCATCGTGATTGTGGGTGACTTCAACATAAAACTGCTTCGGCCACACGCAAAGGGGTTCGTGGCGTCTCTCTTGGAAATGTTCCGCATTCAATGTTACATAGATATCAGAGTACCCAAGACGCGTCATCAGACGTGTATAGACCCCACATTGACCAAGAACCTTTCCCGTGTCGCCACAGAGCCACTGGCCGTATATCACAGCGATCATAACACGATGGTCACCTTGGTGACCAAACAATAAATCCAAAAACGCAAACAAAATAAGGTTAAAAATTTAAAAAATATGCATGGAGTATGCAATTTAATACAACAAAACAATCGTGAAAAAACGAAATTCATTGTGGTATGTGTCGTCTCTTTCCAATCAACATATTTATCACCTAATGTACAGCTATATCGGTCACCACCTTCACAAAGTGGAATGGCTCTGAACTTATTTATTTATTTAGTTTTTTTAAATGCATTAGCATTTCTATGCCTACCCAACGAGGAGGCCCGTTCGTCCATCACGTAACACGATAGCTTTCAAGACAGGGCCCGCAACAGAGAACGAATTGACCTTCGTGCTGACTCTCGGTTCCAAGTGAAGTAAGCGGCGAGAATACAGCACACACGAAGCTATCAGCAATCGGCGTACTCTGTCCCCTGCGCAGTTTGCTTTGGAGATAGGGCCCACGCTTCTGGCTTCAACGCAAGTTAAGCGGCGGAAACAAAGGGCACACCAAGCTATCAGCACTCAGCGCACTCTGTCCCCATGGCAGATCGCTGTCAAGATAGGCCCCGCGCGGCCGCGCCATGCGCCACCGCCGCGGGAGTATGGTTGGTCACGGTTGACAATGGTTCGACGCGAATGGCTAAGACGATAAAGAGCAATAACGGCTTATGTAGATCGAAACGTCATCAGCGCACATGCGCCGCCGTCCGCAGCGGTTGGTGTCGCCGCAGCGCTGTCGTTTATATACTGGTCGGATCACGTTAAATAATATTGATAATGACACTGGGATGCGTGGAGATGAGCAAGTGGCACAATGCTTGCGCATACTTAGACAGCTCCCAGAGGAGTTGCTGAGTCATTTATTTATTTATTTATTTATTTATTTATTTATTTATTTATTTATTACAATACATATCGCCGGGCACATTGATGCAAAGATAACTGTTGCGTTGGAGTAAATAGCTGAGATGTTATGAAGTAACTTACTAGCTAAGTCTATCACCGATACCGTCTATCACGCAACTCGGTTCATTCGTACCTCCAGTTAGTACAAAAAATTTGAAGGTCTTGCGCGCTCTCAGGGTTTATTTTTAAATTCATTTTGATGCAGCCAATAATACCCACAATCCTCTGGGTCGTTCAGATATAGTCGCTGTCCCAGAAAACACATAAATAATAAGAGGCGAAATCTGCCGCAATAGAAGTATTGGCCTAAGTTTGAATAAATGCGGTATGAACAATCGAATAACGTAAAGTTTTGATAATTTAAGCAGAAGTGAGCAGATAAGATTCAACGCCGAATTTTGCTCATAATCCGCTTCGGCAAGTGTCGACAAGCGACCTTCCGCTAAATATAGCAGAATGACATTGCATGACATGGCGAAGGCGTGACACGGGCAGTTCGTCATCGAGTGATGACAGATCTCGTCGCACTGGATGGGCCAATGACATATCAGTCCATCAGTTCAGGCAAACAAATGGAATAAAACAGCTCCCTCGCTTCATTTCTTCGAATCATATTGTGTGTGTGTGTATATATATATATATATATATATATATATATATATATATATATATATATATATATATATATATATATATATATATATATATATATATACCACATCTTTGTTGAAAACTCCCTGCTAGGTCCGGAAGGGGAACGGGGAGGCCGGGAAATGTTGACATCTATTCCCGCCGCCGGCTGCTCCCTAAACTAGAAGTTGTTCAATGGTAAAATGATGATAACATGAGGTGATATTCACTAGTATGTGTATCGAGCGTTCAAGCGAAACCAAGTTTCTCGCGTAGATGCGATTAAAAATAAACTGCGCCATTTGGGAGTTGCAGTAAAGATGATGCGACAGCCGATCCTCGATCGAGAAGCCAGTGTGACCTTCCAAAACGAATGGCTGCATCATGGCTCGGACAGACGCCCAGGAAAACCAGCTTTCGCAGTGGTCACTGTGATTGGAGACCCCTTATATGAGCAGCACTTGTAGGCGCCGGCGATGACCGCGCCTCGTTGTGTCGCAGCTGAGAAGACATCCGCTCCTCCGGCGTATAATTATTTCATATGGGAAGAGCCCAGACAACTTTGTGATGAGTGGTTATCCCTTCCGCACTCTATATACCTGTCTGTCGCAGTTATCCTTGCGTGTACTCCCGAACGTGGCAGCACCGTCTTGATCAATCCTGTGACATCGCGGGCATTTCGCGGAGATTGCTTGGTGAAGCCAGCCTTTTACATGATGTTGACCAAATTGATATCTATTTAGCCACGGGAGTGAGGGTCTGGGTGGAGAAGACGTTGGAGAAGCATGTAAATGCGGCTTATCTAAGCGCGGGTATATTGCCAAAGTGTCTTTTGTGTACTTGTGTTTATCCCTGCGCCAAATCCAGAAATCTTATGGGCATGTGCTTCGATATAGCTGGCATCAAAGTTGTATAATTTGAACGTGCGCTTGGGAGTACGTTGCTTTCTGTCTCATGGGCGTAGCTTTTTTAAGACATTGTAGTTAGACAAACTCTGTCAAAAAGACAAGCACGCAGGTTAGATGAATCCATGTTGTGCCTAAAATGCCCAACGAAAATTATCCTTAAAAAGCATGGCTGCAGGCGATCTGGGTACTTGCGACGATCTACCGGTCATGAAAAGAACCGAACAAAGAGGTATTCCTTTCAGCAACTATATTAAAACGAAGAACACGTTCGTAATACAGGTGCACCTTTGACGACTTCTGCAATTCCGCCACAAATCACCATTACTTCGCAAACTTGGCTAAGCCGATGTAATACAGAAACGGATGTGCCTCGGGCAAGCACCCCAGGAAAGTAGCGTGCACGCCAGCCGTAACTCCAGGTTTTCGAACGGCACGGCGTCGGGCTTCCACTCTATCAACAAAACACAGAACAGATGGTGGAACGCTATCTTCTTTTTGCCGGCGTGTCTAATCGTTGATTGGCGGACCCTGATATGTGTGTCGCGCTCTGCTCAACGCCGGCTCTGGCTGGAACGGATAGTGGGCTTCAAAGCAGGATTAGGAACCACACTGCTAGTCGGTCCTCTTGCTTCTTATTAATTTGCGTATGTTCTTTTTTTCACCGCCCCATTGTTACCCTCAGACAGCGTAATCCTTCCGCAATGCATAGCAAACCCGTCGCGCTTCTTTGTAGGGATTATGCCCTTTCGCGTGACCGTGGATGGTGGGAGTCCGGCACGAGATCAAATCCAAGTTTCCTTTGAGACTTGGCGCTGGAAACGCACACAACAAAGTAAAAGGCAGGTAGTATCCTTTTGTACGCAGCTGCAGCGTGTCTTTGAAGACAGCGCCGCCATGACATCCGCAAGAAATGCTGGTATCCCACGCGTGCATGACCAGGCTAATACGCCCCCCTCCCCTCCACCTTCTGTAATCTCTTATCCCCGCTGTCCAAGCTGCGACAGCCGCCCGCCGCGTCAGTGGTCACGCCAGCGCGGGCTCCCTCCGAATCCGTGCTGCGGAGGACAACGAATTTCGGACAACCCTATGGCGCCGCTCGTGAACGTAATCTGCCTTCACGCAATCCGCTCTGACCATAATCTTGCCTTCCAGAGTATGGACGGTCTCTAATGCAAAACTTGGAAGGGCGGGAGAGGGGGCGGGGGGAGGAACTCTTGTCATTACACCGCGTATGCACACTTCACTTCGGAGTTAAAATACTAACCTCACTTGCAGGTCCACATTTGAGCGTAGATACCAAGTACGCGACGGACGCCGTTGTCGACACGGGGATGAGGATGAAAGCAAAAAGCATAGTCAGTATCGGTGCACAGAATGTCTATTGAATCTCTTGCGCTTAGATGCGCGCGCTGCAGGTGTTGCTGGCAGCGATATTGGTAACGCAAGAACTGGTTCTCAGTGGTCTCAATGTGAGCGTAATGGATCTCTCTCTCTCTCTCTCTTGTCACAGTTTACTAGTCATTCTGACGACCTACTTCTAATCACGAAGAACTTTAGAATTTAATGCTGTTTATGCTGCGTTCCTACCAACGTGCTTCAACTGACTTCGCTGACTCCGTGGTGCTGGCTAACGTGTGCAGGCATACGTTGGGCAGAGAAACAATGTTAAGTCAAAGGAGGGCAAGTGATGAACCTGTATTCACAAAGCATTGCGTGAATTCTGAAGTGGTTCGTACAGTGGCTCTATATTAGAGAAGGTTGGCGGCCAATGAAAAACAGATATCGCTAACGGAAAGCTTTGTGAATTCAGTGTCTCCTTCTATCCGCCATTTAGGTCACGTGCAGCAGCTTCAGTTACGGTTTAGCGCCCCAGCGTTAGCCTCCCTTCTACAATTGTCCAGGATTTCGGCACTACAGTGGCCGAATTCACAAAGCTCGTCGTTCCCAAGTGGTCCTTGCCAAAGATTGGGCGCGGTGGCTAATATTATGCCCAGCATCAGGATTGGCTGAAATTTTGTGTATTTTTTTCCGAAAAAAAAAGAGGCGCTTTTGTGTGTGCGTATGTGAATACGCACCCAATTGCTTATACATTAAAATCTCGTCAGAGATTTTAATGTATAAGCCATTATTTGGCCTCCCTACCAGCAGATAGACCTCAAGCGACCTTTTCACGAGTGATTAGCGCTCATCAAGAGTACATACCGGCATCTTTTACACCGGCGGCGAAGCCTTCCTCTCCCCTGTGGTGCCTGCGACCACCTCAAGTGAATTTTGCTATTCCTGGACTTACGAAAAAGTCCAATCATCCATCGCCGGCTCTGAAGCAACTTACGCTCCTATTAATGCACCAGACGTATGATGACCGCATACATGTATATACTGATGGTTCGACCTCACCTACCAGCTCAACTGCCGCATTCGTCGTTCCAGCCAAGAACGTTACAGCTAAATTCAAATTGTCGCACACGACTACATCTACATCGGCAGAACTTGCAGCTCTCCATGCCGCTATGATGTACATCACCGAAGAGCCAACAGAGAAATGGGTCGTATTTTGTGACTCTAAGGCAGCCCTTCACAGCATCAAGTCCGCATTACGTCCCAGAACGTACGAGCAAATGACATCTGAAATCAGGGAACTGCACCATCATGCTCTGGGAAGAGGACACCACATTATATTTCAGTGGATCCCTGCTCACTGTGGCATCGTCGGCAACAACCTAGCTGACAAGGCTGCCCGGTGTGCCCACGAGGATACCAAGACGCGTCCAACACCTTTGGCGAGGTCGGACGCTGCCAGAGAACTTCGCCAACTTGCGCGCAAGAAGTCCCAAGATCTCTGGATTTCAAGTGGCGTCAATTGCAGATTACGTCAACTGGACCCCACGCTACGGCTACAACTGCCATCTAGCCTTTCCCGCGGCGAAGCAACCTTGTTGTGTCGCTTGTGGCTGGGAGTGGCGTTTACGAACGCATATTCCTACCGTATGGGAATGGCCGAGAGCCCGATGTGCGACTCCTGTGGGTGCGAGGAGACCATCGAGCACCTATTGTGTACCTGCCCTCGCTACGATGTCCAACGCCTCTCTCTGCGGGCAACTTTACGCAGACTGGACTCGAGACCTTTCACCGAGTCAAAGATACTCGGACCGTGGCCACACCCGTCACTGGCTCGAAAAGCGATTCGTGCACTAGTGCAGTACTTGAAGTGCACGGGCTTAACAGACCGTTTATAGTGTCCTTGTGTTTGGTGTCCCTCCCACACGTACTCAGTGTTTACTCTCTCCCTTTCTTCCGCTTTCTATTCCCCTTTCCCCCACCCCAGTGTAGGGTAGCAAACCGGATGCTGTTCTGGTTGACCTCCCTGCCTTTCTTACCCTTGTTTTCTCTCTCTCTCTCGTCAGAGACTTGGGCTGAAAATCCTGTGATTCGTAATCAGAAGTCACATTTTCAAGCAGTAAAAGAAAACGCTGTTTCCACTACGTCAGTCGTCGTCGTCGTCGTCGTCACCGTCGTTGTTGTAGCCTTTTTCATATGGCAGATGCCAAAACTTATCTGAAATTGCTGCTGAACACCGAAAAACGCAAATGGGGGCAGAACTGGTGCTGGCGATATCCTAATTGTGGCTTTTTGTTGAGAGATAACGTGTAAAAAACACCAAAACAGTTGCGGTCAAAACACATACACACAGAACAACTTCAGAAGAGTGAAATTTTGGGCCAGTTGGTGATTCAATACTGCGGACTCAAGGTCCAAGCAGCGTTGGCAATACAAATGCTAATAAAGCAGCAAAAACAAAAAAACAGCAACAAAAGAACAACACCGATGGAGCTTAAAAATGTTAATTCACAGCCAGATCACCTGCTTCAGTAAGGCAATTCCAAACGTATATAGTCCTTGGAAAATAAGAAAATGTAAACAGGTCAGTGCGAGCAAAATATGGCGTTAGCGCTTTTTGTTGGTGGCGTCGGGTAGGCCTGCTCGTTAAGGGTGATCAATACGGCGATAGATCTAGAGCTAGTTTGTTTTTGCCTGTAATAGTTCCTCCTGTAATAGTTTTTGCCTGTAATAGTTCGTGCCTGTAATAGTGGTATGCCTATATATTGCATTAAATTAGAGGGCGAGTCTAACGTGGACAATCCTTTACATATAAACCTTACAGCCTTTCTGTGAATACGTTCAAGACAACCAATGTTACGTTTAGTGTAAAGGTACATAGGGTATACAGGGGCGTGAGAGACGGTACAATCTGAGGCGAGACAAACGGGACTGTCTCGTCTGTCCCGCCACACATTGTCCCGTTTATCGCCCTTCACTGTACTCAAACATACAAAAGCAAGAAAACGAGGATATCTTTGTGTCAATTACGTTTCTGCGAAGATTCTTACAACAGCAGATAAGTTGGGCATGTGAGATAGAAGGTATAAGCTCTGCGCGTGTTGCTTCAACAAAGCCTCACATGAGCGATGTCTCCCCAATGGCATAGTACTTCAGTGTTAACACACCCTGTTCTAACCATAAATCTTTTCATATTCTTTCATGCGTTTGCACCTTGTTAAATCTCTCTAGTTTACGTTAGTACATTTCGGATTTCCTTTGTGCACAGCGTTATTGTTCCCAGTTACTTGTATTACAAAGCTGCTAATTTTCTTCGTGACTGTTATCTGTGGTTTCTTTTGAATGAGCTTTTGTATGCCACTTACTACAGCTTCAAAATTTGAAGTTGTGGTTAGCTGACAGGATATGTTTCACACGGAAAGGCTTCGAAGTTTTTTCGAGAACACCAGCACTTAGGTGATCTATCGCTACTTGACAAAATAGTGAACACCTCTATAGCTCTACCATGAAATTGCGTTCTAAAACTGCATGCAGTGGAAGTGCAACGAGCCGTTACGCATTTAATGGCTGTCAAACGCCTTTCGCCCCCCCCCCCCCCCCCCTATGCGGTCTGTTGCACTTTGCGGAAGACTAACAGGTCTGGTGGTCGATGAAGCGAGGAAAGACCTTTCAGTGTAACGATGCCTTCTGTAAAGTGCGTTTTGAAATGCGGGAAGTAGCAGCGAACAGAAAACACATGTATACATTGAACACACCGGTAAATGCGCCAGTCTAACCTGCCACAAAGGAGAGGATATTCGGGGTCCACGTTCGCGGAAACGTTCTTAAGCTGGAAGTGTTCGTAAGAGCACCGGGTGCCAGCCGATCATGATGTGGGACATATAGGAGTCAATTGAAGGTAACCGGCCGCTATAGTAAACAGGGACCGAATTCACAAAGCTTTTCTTCGTAAGGGCTGCTTGCTATCGGCCGGCTGCTTTCGCTAATAATATGTGCGATATCATGAAGGGTCGGTGTCTGCTCTTACTAACCGTTCTATAGCTTAGGGACTGTTTTTGCGAATAGGGGAATATATCTTACGAACTGAATGGCTTGTGCATTCTGCCCCAGGACAGCCATATTCGCAACAAAGTGCTTACGTTAGAACTGTTCGTATGAGAAGATGCCGACCAATTATGATGTTCAACATCTTAGCGAACGTGGTGCGTGTGCGTGCATGAGTGCGCGTGGCAGTATAGAACTCTCAGACCGGGCTATTTTTTGACGCTGTTCGAATCTTTCTAGCAAAGGCGTTGACAGGTTAGAGATCTGAAACACTGCGGCATTCGCGGCCAAGAAATGTGGCTCAACTCAAGCACACGTATCTATGTGGCGATATATTGTCACGTGGTGGTGACGTTAAGAACACAGTAGCAGTACTGTGAAAGACAAACTAGCTTTTATTGGGCGAACCTGTGCCCACAAAACAGGGTACACTTAAAGCACAACGATAGCGGCGAACACAGTCGGCGATCGTCGAAAATCTGATCAGCGGGTCAAGCGCGTCGGCTTTTATACTATAGTCGTCGAATGTTCCAGACTAATCGTTCGGACCCGCGTGCCTTCCACAAAGTTCTACACCATTCGCGTCACGCGATGAAATCAGATAAGACAGGGTTTGGCGACAACAGACAGCCGGATAGAAGCATCGATAACTTGCCAGAAACTTCGGATACATGCAGGCGCATCCCGCGCTGTGCGATTACATTTGTTAGGCGGCGAAACGTGGTCGCCCGATAAAGATAAGTACACGCGTCAATACCCCCCTCTTAAAAAGCATCGTCCCGATGCTACAAATATAAGAGAGCGAAACACAAAAGGACACTTATTAAACATAAGTAACAAAACAACGAAAAGAAAAAAGTCCAAAGATCAGTTACGCGAAGTCCCAAAGTTCATTATCGCTGGTAGTACGGCTTCAGTCGCACAACGTGGACTATTTCAGGTCGTGAGCGGCGCCGCTGTGATAGCGAAATGCCGTCTGGCACGACCTCATAGTCCAGTGCCCCAACACGTCGGATGATCTTGTACGGTCCGAAATAGCGACGCAAAAGCTTCTCGCTCAGTCCTCGTCGGCGTATAGGGGTCCAAACCCAAACACGGTCACCGGGCTGGTATTCGACGAAGCGTCGTCGGAGGTTGTAGTGTCGGCTGTCGGTCCTTTGCTGGTTCTTGATCCGTAGGCGGGCGAGTTGTCGGGCTTCTTCGGCGCGCTGGAGAAAGGTCGCGACATCAAGATTCTCTTCGTCCGTGACGTGCGGCAGCATGGCGTCGAGCGTCGTCGTCGGGTTCCTGCCGTAAACCAGCTTAAACGGCGTGATCTGTGTTGTTTCTTGCACCGCCGTGTTGTAAGCAAAGGTTACGTACGGCAGGACCGCGTCCCACGTCTTGTGCTCGACGTCGACGTACATTGCTAGCATGTCGGCTAGGGTCTTGTTCAGGCGCTCAGTGAGACCATTCGTCTGCGGGTGATAGGCAGTTGTCCTCCTGTGGCTTGTATGGCTGTATTGCAGAATTGCTTGGGTGAGCTCTGCTGTAAACGCTGTTCCTCTGTCGGTGATGAGGACTTCTGGGGCACCATGTCGCAGAAGAATGTTCTCCACGAAAAATTTCGCCACTTCGGCTGCGCTGCCCTTCGGTAGAGCTTTAGTTTCAGCAAAGCGGGTGAGATAGTCCGTTGCCACGACGATCCACTTGTTTCCGGATGATGACGCTGGAAACGGTCCCAACAAATCCATCCCGATCTGCTGAAATGGTCGGTAAGGAGGTTTGATCGGCTGTAGTAATCCTGCTGGCCTTGTAGGTGGTGTCTTGCGTCGCTGACAATCTCGACATGTCTTGACGTAACGAGCGACGTCGGCGGTCAGACGCGGCCAGTAATACCTTTCCTGTATCCTCGACAGCGTTCGGGAGAATCCGAGGTGCCCAGCGGTTGGATCATCATGTAGAGCGCACAGTACTTCTGGACGCAGCGCTGACGGAACAACAAGAAGGAAGCTGGCGCGGACTGGTGAGAAGTTCTTCTTTACGAGCAGGTTGTTTTGCAATGTGAACGAAGATAATCCGCGCTTAAATGCCCTAGGTACTACGTCGGTGTTCCCTTCCAAATACTCGACGAGGCCTTTTAGCTCCGGATCTGCGCGTTGCTGTTTACTGAAGTCTTCTGCGCTTATTATTCCGAGGAAGGCGTCATCATCCTCGTCGTCTTCCGGCGGGGGATCGATGGGCGCGCGTGATAGGCAGTCGGCGTCTGAGTGTTTTCGTCCGGACTTGTAGATCACCGTGACGTCATATTCTTGCAGTCTGAGGCTCCACCTCGCCAGCCGTCCTGAAGGGTCCTTTAAGTTAGCTAGCCAACACAACGCGTGATGGTCGCTGACGACTTTGAATGGCCTGCCATATAGGTATGGGCGGAATTTTGCTGTAGCCCAAATGATGGCGAGGCATTCCTTTTCAGTCGTAGAATAATTGCCTTCCGCTTTTGACAGCGACCGGCTAGCATAAGATATCACCCGTTCATGCCCGTCTTTCTTCTGGACTAGGACGGCACCGAGGCCTAGGCTACTGGCGTCAGTGTGGATTTCGGTATCGGCGTCTTCGTCGAAATGTGCGAGTACCGGCGGTGACTGCATGCGTCGTTTTAGTTCTTGAAATGCGTCGGCCTGCGCCGTTTGCCATTTGAACTCGACATCAGATTTGGTTAGATGCGTTAGCGGCTCAGCGATGCGTGAAAAGTCCTTGACAAAGCGCCTGTAGTAGGCACACATGCCAAGGAATCTACGCACTGCTTTCTTGTCAATAGGCTGCGGGAACTTTGCGATGGCAGCTGTTTTCTGCGGGTCGGGGCGTACTCCGGATTTGCTGATGACGTGGCCTAGGAACAGAAGCTCGTCGTAAGCGAAGCGGCACTTTTCTGGCTTCAGAGTGAGCCCTGATGATTTGATGGCCTCCAGTACTGTTGCAAGCCGCCTAAGGTGATCGTCAAAATTTCCGGCGAAGACGACGACGTCATCCAAGTAGACGAGACAAGTCTGCCACTTCAATCCTGCTAAAACCGTGTCCATGACGCGCTGGAACGTTGCAGGCGCCGAGCACAGTCCGAATGGCATAACCTTGAACTCGTAGAGGCCGTCTGGGGTGATGAAGGCGGTCTTTTCGCGATCTCTTTCGTCGACTTCTATTTGCCAGTAGCCAGACTTGAGATCCATCGACGAGAAGTATTTAGCGTTGCAGAGCCGATCCAATGCGTCGTCTATTCGTGGGAGGGGGTATACGTCCTTCTTCGTGATCTTGTTCAGACGACGGTAATCGACGCAGAAACGCAGGGTTCCGTCCTTTTTCTTTACCAGGACCACAGGGGATGCCCACGGGCTTTTCGACGGCTGGATGATGTCGTCGCGGAGCATTTCGTCGACTTGTTGCCTAATAGCTTCACGTTCTCGTGTCGAAACTCGGTAAGGGCTCTGGCGGAGTGGTTGAGCGCACTCTTCGGTTATTATGCGATGCTTTGCAACTGGTGTTTGTCGAATCTTTGATGAAGTCGAAAAGCAGTCCTTGTATCGTCGGAGAAGACTTCTGAGCTCTTGCTGCTTGCTTATGGGGAGACTTGGATTTACGTCGAAGTCTGGTTCGGGGACTATGGTCGGCGGGGTAGATGCGGCAGAATCTGTGAGGACTAAGGCATTGCTCGTTTCCACAATTTCCTCGATGTACGCGATTGTCATGCCCTTGCTGATGTGCTTGAACTCTTGGCTGAAGTTGGTTAGCATCACTTCCGTTTTCCCTCCATGGAGTCGAGCGATCCCTCTTGCGACGCAAATTTCACGGTCTAGCAGTAGACGTTGGTCACCCTCGATGACGCCTTCTACGTCGGCAGGTGTTTTTGTGCCGACGGAAATTATAATACTGGAGCGAGGTGGGATGCTGACTTGACTTTCGAGCACGCTTAAGGCATGGTGACTACGAGAGCTCTGCGGCGGTATCGCTTGATCTTCAGACAGGGTTATCGACTTCGACTTCAAGTCGATGACTGCGCCGTGTTGGTTTAGGAAGTCCATGCCGAGAATGACGTCGCGTGAACACTGTTGGAGGATAACGAAGGTGGCAGGGTAAGTCCGGTCATGAACGGTAATTCTTGCCGTGCAGATTCCAGTCGGCGTAATCAGGTGGCCTCCGGCGGTACGAAGTTGAGGGCCTTCCCATGCGGTCTTAACTTTCTTTAACTGGGTGGCGATATGTCCACTCATTACGGAGTAATCGGCCCCTGTGTCCACTAAGGCGGTAACTGCGTGGCCGTCGAGAAGCGCGTCGAGTTCGGTGGTTCTTTGTCTGGCGTTGCAGTTACGTCTTGGCGTCGGATCACGGCTGCGTCGTGTTGAACTAAAGCTGGAACGGTGCGTCGTCAAGTCATCTTTCGTCGGTGTATTCTTGGCTTCCTGACTTCGTCGGGACGTCGGCGTGTCGTCATTAGGTCGTCGAGATGGTTTCTTCGTCGTCTTCGTCGGCGGCGGAGGATCTTCGTCAGTTCGACGAACAGCAACCGCACCTCCATCGGTTGCTGCTTTTAGTTTTCCGGGTATGGGCTCGCTGACCGGCCCCGGGCTGGGCCAGTGTATGGTCGGCGCTGCGGTGACAGGTAGCGGCCTGGTGACGGCGAACGGGATGGTCGTCGAGGGTTCCACTGAGTGGCGGCGAGGTAGTCGGCGATATCGCGAGGGCGTTCCCCTTGCTGCGGGCGCGGAGCGTTGACGGCGAAACCTCGCAGTCCCATCTCCCGGTATGGGCATCGTCGGTAGACGTGGCCGGCTTCGCCGCAGTGGTAGCAGAGCGGGCGGTGGTCAGGGGTGCGCCAAATGTTCGTCTTCCTCGCGTAGGTGCGCTGGGCGACGGGTGGTCGTGGTGGCTGCGGCGGTGGCGGCGGACGACGGAACTGCGGCGTGACAGGGCCCTGGCGCGGTCGCGGCGGGGGCCCTTGACGGCGTGCGACGGCGGCGTAGGTCATCGCTTCTGGCTGGGGCTGCGGTAATTCAGGTTGCACCTCAGGAGCTCCCAGTGATCGCTGAACCTCATCTTTCACGATGTCAGCAATCGAGGCTACTTGAGGCTGCGACGAATTCAAGACCTTGCGGAGTTCTTCACGCACAATGGCCCTTATGGTCTCTTGGAGATCAGCGGAGCCCAGCGCTTGGACGGCGCACTGAGGCGTGAGCACTTGGCGGTTATATTGCCTAGTGCGCATTTCTAACGTTTTCTCAATCGTCGTAGCCTCTGTCAGGAACTCGGCTACGGTCTTCGGTGGGTTTCGGATTAGTCCGGCGAAAAGTTCTTGCTTTACGCCTCGCATCAAGAAACGCACTTTTTTCTCTTCGGACATTTCCGGGTCGGCGTGCCGGAAAAGACGGGTCATCTCTTCTGTGAAGATAGCGATGGTTTCATTAGGAAGTTGGCCTCGGGTTTCCAGCAGAACTTCGGCCCTTTCTTTTCGGACAACGCTCGTGAACGTCCTCAGGAAGTTACTGCGGAACAGGTCCCATGTTGCTAGGGTGGACTCCCGGTTCTCAAACCAAGTCCTCGCGGCATCTTCCAAGGAGAAGTACACGTGTCGTAGCTTATCTTCAGAGGTCCAGTTATTGAAGGTCGAGATCCTTTCGAAGGTTTCGAGCCAGGTTTCAGGATCCTCCGACGTAGCTCCACGGAAGGTAGGGGGCTCTCTGGGTCGTTGAAGTACGATGGGGGAGACTGGGGCAGCCATTGTGGTTGTCTTGGCCGCAACCTTCTTGGTCTTCTCAGGCAGAAGTCCGTGCTCCGGGGGCAGCTGTTGTAGACGACGGCTTACTCGATGGTCCGTGACTACGTTGGTGCTCTCTTTACGGTCCGGGCTTGGATCACGGCTTGTCGGGGGCGTCCGGTACATGGACCAAAAGCACCTCCACCAGATGTCACGTGGTGGTGACGTTAAGAACACAGTAGCAGTACTGTGAAAGACAAACTAGCTTTTATTGGGCGAACCTGTGCCCACAAAACAGGGTACACTTAAAGCACAACGATAGCGGCGAACACAGTCGGCGATCGTCGAAAATCTGATCAGCGGGTCAAGCGCGTCGGCTTTTATACTATAGTCGTCGAATGTTCCAGACTAATCGTTCGGACCCGCGTGCCTTCCACAAAGTTCTACACCATTCGCGTCACGCGATGAAATCAGATAAGACAGGGTTTGGCGACAACAGACAGCCGGATAGAAGCATCGATAACTTGCCAGAAACTTCGGATACATGCAGGCGCATCCCGCGCTGTGCGATTACATTTGTTAGGCGGCGAAACGTGGTCGCCAGATAAAGATAAGTACACGCGTCAATATAAATACCACGATATCCTGTGCCCTAGTGGCTAATCCTACGCTGTGGGCGATAGTTTATATTTTCTTTGCTTCCTCCTAACGCGGGGCAAAAGCTTATTTAGAAGCTTACACATTCAATGACGATTCTGCATTCACCCACAAACTAATCTGGGAAGCTTCGATAGGTGCCATACTGTCCCGTTTGAGGCATATATTTAACTACGCTGCGGGGAAACTTCACGCCGCTATACGCATGTCCCCCCTGGCGCGTCTGCCGGTCGCTATACACCTTCACTCCTCAGCCACTGCGAACCTTCTTCACGCATCGCCAAAATTCTTATTTTTTATTTTTTTGGTCGTTAATGTGTTTTCCAAACACGCGGTGGTGACGTCGCGCTTCCATTAGCGAGGCGTCATCACGACGCTCCAAGAGCGAGGCCTTCTTTTTCGTACGTTTCGCGTCGAAGAGAGCGCTGCGACGTTCGCGCGAACAACGGCGGAACGCAACAAAGCACAAAGACAGGGCGGCCAACCGGCCGGGCCGGGGCCAGGCCATAGTGCGCCGTCGCGCGGTATCGTACTGCAGAGCGCGCGTGCGGGCACAGGCCCGTGAGGATGCGCTCATGGTCGTCTGGGCCTCGTCTGGTGCGGTGGCAGAGGGCGACTCGAAGCCAGCGACCGCTAAATGAAACTCACGTGTCCCGCCCTCTGCGGTCGCATGGCTTGTCCTTGCCCCGCCGCCGCCTTTTATCTTTCACATAGCCGCCGCGCTGCTCTACCGTGCTGCGGAACCACCTTGACCCTTCCATATACACGTAGTATGTCTAGAAACTTGGCAACAGGCCTTCCGGTCACGAAATCTGCTGCTTGAAGTCTCGCAAGTTTACAACTTTAGCTCTGGCTGAGCGACAAGATAGCCTTTTTTCTTTTCGAACGTCCGTCCGTCGTTCATCTACATACTCAGACTCCCTTTGTATCCCTTGATATCCCTCATTGTATGCACTGCGCAGGAAAACCGATTGCATTACACTTCCATAAGTTCGACATAAAGTATTTCAAGGTCAGTGTAATGTAAGGATGGCCGGAACTAGGTTCTATTTTCTTCTTATCATCTACCGATCACGGGCTACCGTTCCCGGTGATATCAGGGGAGCAGCGCGCCGCTTGAAGCGCTGACGAGGCGAAGAGAGAGAGAGAGAGAGAGATTGCAATGCATTCGTTGTGTTATCCCGGTTCAACTCTACTTATTTCGATCGGTTTCTCGAAAAATGAGCCTGCTCTTTTACAGAATTGATGCGTGATGTAGGAGGCCTGTACTGCACCCGGGCAGCTCTCTCGTGCTGGGCCAAAACCACCTAGACCTGCTGGGCACGTCATCTAGTGGTGATGCCGTGAATTGCGCGCCAGGTGCGGTGTCTGAATATACTTTCCCAAGATTCTCTGAATACATATGACGCTGTTCCGATTCCGCCTAGCACTAAAAATAATTTAAGGGACTTTTATATTTCTTTTCTCTTTCTTTCTTTTTTTGTGTGTAAAAGAAGAGCGGCACATACTCAGTGAACAAGTTCGTGTGGAACCTCTCAAATACTTACATATATATATATATATATATATATATATATATATATATATATATATATATATATATATATATATATATATATATATATATATATATATATATATATATATATATATATATATATTATTTTATTTATTTATTTATTGAATACTGCGGACACGTGGACCAAGCAGGGAGGTTAACATATGGTACATACAATGAAAATAAAAAAACAAAGAAAATAGAAAGCAAAGATATATATATATATATATATATCAATGTGAAAATTGTAGAGCAACATGAAAAACTCCCGATACAGCTTCCTGTTGGTCAATACTTGCTACATTAAAGTGTTTCTGCGCAAAATTGTCGCATGACTGGCCGCTCGGGGCATTTGGCATGTATTCGCGGGTTTCTTTCACGCTCGGAAAAAAGCTTTTATGGAGCATATATTGGGCAACAGAAAGCTGTATCGGGAGGTTTTCCTGTTGCTCTGCAATTTTCTCATTGGCGCTTGTCATATAATTGTAATATCGGAGGAATTGATTGCTTAATTAAAACTGATTATCTAATTAGGCGGGATATACAGAAAATGATATGAGTGTTTTCCAAGCGACGGGAAACAGCGTTACCTCAGTTCTGTCCAGCTGCGTGGCATTTGCATATTTTTAAATCGTAGTGCCTGATAGCTGGGAAACCCTGTATATTGCTGTGGTGTTTATGCTTACCACTGTTTTAGTGTTTCTTGTAAAGCTAGGACGTGGCCTGAGCAGCATATCTCAGACATAAATCGGAATTTCATGGGGCTATTTGTATGTGTCTGCGTCGCCGTGCAAATGCAAAGGATTCATTCGCTCGTTTGTCAGCTTATGGTTCGCGCAAGAATCATTTGTGCACTGCAACAGATCCTATGAAAAGAAAAAGAAAGTAATTCTTTGACTTAATGGCTTGAGTATCGGTCTGTTGAGCTAGAGTACCCTGATTGGATCCCGCCAGCGCACACGTAATCTTAATTTATTTATTGAGGAGGTCCAAAATGAGGTGACACAGGAGCCTACCTACCGGTGCCTGGTAAAGAAGCAAAGAGTGCTTTGCATTAAAAGGCTGCGTGTAGTGCCTGTTGGGGGACTTCAGTCCAGGGCCTGGCTGGCAGAATTATTTAGAGCCTGCTCAATAAATTCTGCCAGGGACACTCGATCGAGGTAGATGCTAGTGGTAGTCAGTAACTCGGGAATGGATGCTTTGCAAGTTCAGAGTAGTGGGTCGTGGTGGGTGGCGTTGCCAGAGAATGTGAGGTGTATTGGGCTGTCCATAAAAGTGAATGCAGTTTGGGGTCTGTCCGTATAGGAGCTGGTAAGGAGGTGAATGCCGGCAGGTTTGGAGGACTGTGTTGGGTTGTGCCTCTCTAATGGCGGCTTTCTTTGTGTGTGTGTGTTCGTGTGAGCTCGGAGCATGGCTCGAGTCGCAGTTAGGGGAACGCTCGTCCGTAACCTTTGTGTGAAGTTGTGGTGAGATTTGTCGGAAATCGCATTGACGCAGTCAGGGAAAGCCAGGAGCCTGGAATGCTAATAGGTACAGTGTGGAGGCTATCATCTGTAAAAATAAACACTGCGATAGCTGGCACTTTCTTTTGCAGGATGGTCCACTGAAGTCATCCACGTCCCGCTGTATACTCAGTGACGAATTAAGAAATGAGTATGCCCTCTTAGTCCGCAACACCACACTGCGCTCCTGTGCCTCCGCGCTTCAAGCACAGCTACGTCCTGAAGGCGCCGATATTGAAAGACATTTGTCAACATTGAGACGTCTTGAAAATGACTGGCTTGTGCATCTATAAAAAAATATCTTTTGAGTTTTACAGGTGGTGCACTTACCCTGTCCTCTACAACCAGTGCCGGCGATTAAGCGCTACGGCCGTTTTAGTGCGCACCTAAAATATCCTGACACAGGTAAGGTAGGGAGGGCAAATGACACCACATTTTTAGCGATGACGCCTGAGTGTCCCGACGTTTTGCTTGAGCCCATTGTGTCCCGCCAAGATCTGGTCATAGCAGTATGCGTTCTAAAGAACGCGTGTGCCCTCCAACGTTCTATTTTCGCGGACAACTTTCCGTTGCAATGGAAGGAAAGGTACCGAGTCAAAGCGCTAATGAGTAAGGGCGCCCCTTCACATAGTCTCACATTCTCATCCCCGTCATCGTAATCTCGAGAAGAAAAAAACAACTTATCTACGACATCAAAATAAGACAAATTACAGCACTGAGTAATAAATTCTAACTGTTCTTCGTTTCTCCTTCCCGTTTGTACAAATGAGAAACCGGGGCACGGGGAAGCTACTCTGATCCCCCCCCCTCCACCCCTCTCCTCAAAATCTGCTCCAAGAAACCAAAATGCGTTGTCAAGCTATGCCGGAGTATTTGTCGCAGTAATACATGAGAAGCTCCGCCTCCGTAGCTTTCCCTTCATTGCTATAGAAAGTTGTCCGCCAATTTAGCACACCTCTGTCCAGTCAGTTCAGAAGCTGGGCGTGTGCGCCTCGAGATGAGCAGTGATTTTGCCCACCCGAACTCGCAGCGTGTTCTACTGTTTCTTTCATTCATGTGGCTTTGTGTTACGTCGCTGCTGCTAAGCGAAGTTTCAGTGCTGGTTGCCCATAGAAGGCGCATGCTGGCTCGCTGGTGGTGCACTTAGTGAATAGAAAAACAAGCGCTGCGGTTGGCTGGCCAATACGAAGTGCGTACTCGAGGGTGCGACCCCGGCATCCGGCCTCATGCAAGAAGAAAGCGCTGTTTGCTTCTTTTTCTCGCGTACGGGCCGTCCCGCCAGTGCGAGTGAGTTTTGGCCACGCACGGAATCTAACTTGAGAGTTTTAAAACGCGCGCAGCCGCAGGAAGCGCGCGGAGCACCAACGGCTGCTTCGCATGGCCGAACAACGACCCGTCGGCGGTGATGGCGAACCCGTTTGGGCGCTCCCCCCTTGCTTGGCGGACAACGGCGCTGTTCCGTCTGGAGCGGCGTCTAGACGCACCAGCGCCGGCCCGGCCGGAGCCATCGATCGCCATGCGGCGTCGCCGCCGACAGCGCTCACAGCGCGGCTGCGCAGGCTGCCGCCGCCGTTGCGAGCCTTTGTCGGCGATGGCACCGCCCTTCCCCCCCGTCTTCTTTTGTCGCCATCTTGTCCGGCCAGCGCCGTCAGTGGACCATGGAGGTAGCGTGCAGCGCAAGAATATGCTCCTCTGACGATAGAAAAAACATATACGGAACAGCGATTCCTCGATAAAGTCAATTTTCTTCTCCGCCTATCAATGTAACTTGACGTTGAGGAAGGCAGTCCAAGCTGAGCATTGCAAATTTTCAGTGCACTCGTCAACTTAATAAGTTCGTGCGTCTGATTTACGAGAAGATTCAGTTTTATCCCTTTTTCCCTTTCTTTTGAGCCTGCGCTCCGCATAATTTTGCTCACGAGTGTACATAGTAGTTGTGGTGATGATGATGATCGTGATGGCGATGGCGATGGAGCAGGCGCGCGTTTAGCCAGCCAGACAGGGCAGGCAATTGCTCCACCTGTAGTGCCTCTTCGGAGATATTTAGTTTACCACCACTCTCACCACACGTCTGAAAGTCCACTGTCGTGAAGAAAAGCAAGCAAAAGGTGCAGTTTCTGCTTGGAACAACCTGCCGGCCTTCTGGAAACACTGTGAAAAACCACGTAGAAATCTTCTCCGAAGTCCATCAAGTGACATGTTTTGCTCCGCAGTATAGCGCCAGTAGAACCATATAAAGTTCTTCGTATCGCCATACTTCGCCACATTCTGCATTCACAGAGCTGGGTAGGCGCGCACGGACTTTTCAGTGACAAAGCCGGAACGATGTGCAGAGCTGAGGACATTCAAAGGGTCACTATAGAGGAAAATGACAATTTAAAGCAACAAATTCGTGCGTTGTGCTTTCTAAATGCAAATTGGTTACCTCGTAACAGACAGCTCAAGTCTGGTACGGCGGAAGCGAAGCAGCTGTGGTCACGCCACATGGAGTTTCAAGAAGCACGTCCATGCTACGTCACAAATTGTCGCTATGAGAGGCTGATGCTACTTTAATTGCTCCTGCCTTAACGTTTTGATTACATTCTCAAATATACTAGACTTCGACGTGGCTGCAGTTTCTAAAAAAAAATAAACGATTCTGCGAAAATATCTAACGAATCTGTGATGCAGCGTACTGACGTCAGCTTTGGCGGTCAGGGCAGAAATGAGAAACGAGTTCTTTGCCTTACGCTTTCAGTTTTATCTGCTCAAGTTACTTCCTCCGACCGAAAAGAATATTTGAGGCAATTAAAAGACAAACATGAGTAGATGGCTATTCCGCCATTTTAATCTACTTCACCCCTCTTCTTTCTCCTATTCCTTTATTCTTTTCCCGTAGTCAGCCAATTCTTCCTCGCCCGTGTGGCAATTATTTCCTCCTTGTAATGGACTCTTCGCAAGACACAATGCAAATGACGTTCCAATCCATCCTAGTTCAACTGACCTATATTCTTCCATACAAAAGGCCACAAAAGCCCTTCTGCGTTTTTTGAAGGACACTGGATTGTATGAACGCTTGTGGCAGTGGAGAGAGAAAGAGACATGCACATGAGAGAAAGGCAGGAGGTTAACCATAGTTAAAGCCTCCGGTTTTGTACCCTGCATTAAGGGAAGGGAAATGGGAAGTAAAGACGGAAAGGTGGAAGGAAGAGTGGGAACAAAAAGAAAGGCGTGAAAAAAAAAGGACGGGTTCATTATATTCCTCCTAATAGGCCCCTGCCACGTAAAAAGGTCAACAAAGCCTTTACCGGCTTTCGGTGCGACGGCAGTTCATGTCGGGATTCCAAGAGAGATAGAGAGAGAGCGAGATAGTCAAAGGGATGACAGGGAGGTTAACCAAAGATTATTTCCAGTTGGCTACCCTGTACAGAGAAGGTGCAAAGGGATGCGATAGGTGAGAGAGACAAAAAAAATCCAAGACTCTGTTCTGCAAATAGCCTGTTGTCAAGACGTGCCAACACGGACGCTAGCGACAGTCGGTGAGCGCTGTATTGAGGACAGTGGTAAAGTGCGTGTTCTATAGTCTCCTCGCCCCCGCAGTTACTGCAAACCTCGCTCTCGTCCATACCGACTCGGAAGGCAAAAGATCTTGTGAAAGTGACACCAAGCCACAGTCGGCAAAGTACAGTTCTCTGTACTCGAGAGAGTCCAGATGGGAGTCAAAGTCGAAGGGACGGGTCCAGTCGGTGCAGACGTGTGTGCTTCAAGCTTGGTGTGTTCCACAAAGATCTTATGGCTTCATTTGCAAGCACACGAATTTTCATTGCTGCGTCTGTTCTTGACAATGGTACGGAGCTTTGCAAGCCCTCCTCATGGGCAGATCATGCTGATGCATCGGCATGTTCATTGCCCATTATGTCACAGTGGCCTGGAATTTACTGTAACGTGATACCGTGTCCTTCTTCGACGAGGTGGTGAAGCAGCAGTTTGATTCCTAGAACTAGTTGTTCGTGAGGTCCGTGGTGTAAGGCAGAAACCGAACAATGAAGAGCAGCCTTGCAGTCACTGAACACGCTCTATTTTTTAGGGCAGTTCATCAGAAATTACGATGATGCAACTATACAGGACGCTCTTTCTCGGCTATTCGCGATA
The DNA here is from genome assembly GCF_038994185.2 of Dermacentor albipictus. NCBI lineage: Eukaryota > Metazoa > Arthropoda > Arachnida > Ixodida > Ixodidae > Dermacentor > Dermacentor albipictus. The sequence goes on from NC_091824.1 coordinate 133,717,606, forward strand.
CAGCTTGCCTGTGCTGACCAACACCTGCAGAACTGATATCTTTACATTTGAAAGTGTACAGACCCAGGCACTTAGAGTATCTTGGATTGCCACGATGCTCGTCAACAACTGAAACAATTGCTATTGCGCACCACTTTCCAGCCAAGACCTATATAGTCACGGAAACGCTCAGAGCACACGTAAGACACCTTGCTCGAGCCCCTGCCCATCGTCTAGCCTCATTGACAGAGGATCGACCACGCGCCTCCTTTTGTCAGACAATCCTGTCCTTCCATCAATCCTCTTCTTCCATATACCTTCCATCAGGTTATACAGCTCCAGCGAGAGTTCCGTTTCCTTCATGGTGCTTTGCTCAAGCAAAAGTTCGACTAATGGTACCAGGAATGCGAACAAAAGCACAACTCTGGACTCCAGCGCTCAAGCAGCTTTCACTGATTTTGCTGTATGAGACATACAACGAGTATCATCATCTCTATACTTATGCTTCAACCACGGTGAATGGGTCTGCAGGATCGGTGATATTTCCTGCAAAAACCTCTACCCTAAAGATTCGACTGTCGCACCAGACTACATCGACTGCCGCGGAACTTGCTGCTATTCGTTGTGCACTTGTGACAGTGAAGATTCCTCTTCGATTGGCTGTGAATGACTGACTATTATTTTTCTTTTCTCTCCTTATCTGTTCTTCCCTTTTTCCCCTCTACAAGTGTAGGGTAGCCAACCGGGCACGTCCTTGGTCAATCTATCTAAATCTCTCTACATTTCCCTTTTCGTTTCTCTCTCTCTCTCTCCCATCTCCAGAAGAAAACAGAAAACAAACGAAAACGCGAAGTTCCTGCGATCTGGCAGGATCGCGATCTTAATTAATCTTCAAAGAACGCCACGGTCGGTGCACTCCTTGTTTCAGCTTCCAAGCGTTTTTCTGAAAAAAGGGACTTCGCGGTTCCTGGTGAACTCTTTTTTTTTTTTTTGCTGCCCTCCTGAGCCCTTGTTGAGTGTGAGTGATTTGTTTGAAGTTAAAGATCTTGGCAACTATTGTGTCGGCGGCTTCTTCACAATAAATAAATTGGCCTGCGATCAAAGGATGATAATATAGGGTGATATAAAGATTGTTCCGGCAATAAAGCATATTTCGTAAACGTGCTTAAACTGTCAATATGAAAACAACAGCAGTCAATATAAGCAGCAAAAAAAAAACTACAGATCCTTCACTTTCTGAAATTAAACACAAGTCAATCAATCAAGTTAATCGAATAATAGAAAATAAGTAAATAAACAAACAATGGCATACTTCGTATTACATGAATGCAATATCAGTTTGTGTATAAATGGTTATTAAAACTTTTAAAGCTAATCTCTGTAATAACACGTTGCCCATATTGGCCCAAGTAACTTTTCCATTCCGAAAAGGCGAACATCAAGGCGACTCTTTACCGTCCTCAAAGCTCATATGTTCTGCTTAGACCTATAGGACAACTTATGATAACGTGTTCTAAGTTCTCCCATGAATGGTCGCACGTGCAACAAGGTATTGATGAACGATGTATACGATACAAAGAACTACCTGCACACGCCACTTCCAACCTGAGACAATGAATCAGAATCACGGCCAGCACGACCAGAGATCAGAAACTGCGGATGAATCAACTTTACAAAGAAGACTGTTCATAGAAAACATCAAATCGTTGTGCATATCTAGTCAGTTGGTCGGGTTTAATGTTTCCTGCGATACCGACATATATACAGAAACAAATTGCAGCTTCGTTTGATGCCATAACGATAGAACTGTAATTATTCTCAGTGAAATCTGATAAATCATTGCGTTTGAATCACGCTGGCAAAAGTGCCGCAGGCATTGAAGAGCAGACTGAGTATTTTAGAATAACCCACACAGAGAGCTTCTCCCCAGCTTGAATTATGCCAGCAGCCAATAGTATTGGAGCTCTGCTGCCTGGAGCTCTGCTGCCATTGACGCTGTCAAGGTGGACGATATGAACCAACACTCCACTGCGCATGGTCTGGCGGAGAGAACGAAATACTGCTTAGTAACCGGCAGAAGAAGCTGTGACGTCTTATAAATATGTCAGGTAGTGCATCCCCCCGCTAGCATTCGAACGTTAACTCGATAAAAATTACTACATGATTCATGATTGTATAGCGCTTAGGTGTTACACTGGCGAAACCAATGGACGAACGTGAGGAACAAAGCGACTACCAACTTGTTTAGTGCTGTTAAAGAACACGCTTATATGCAAGGTGATGTGTGTGTGGGGGGGGGGGAGGAAGGTTATAAAAATATATGTCAAGGTGACGACATGTGATGATGCTGTTGTCCGGAAAAACATTGTTCACTTGCACCCGTTCACTCGAATAATAATAATAATAATAATAATAATTAATTTGCCGTGCCCAGGAACAACATTGAGGTCTGAGTGCTGGTGCCCAGAGTAACAAGAAGAAAACACGTAGAAGTTGAAAACAACTACAACAAAATATATGGGATTACAAAGTAAGATGGACAACAAAAACCAAAAAGCAACTGCTAGAACAGCTACATAATAAGCAACAATAATATAATAACACACCATTGCGGCACGGAGTGTAACTACAGGAAAGAAAAACTACGAGAAGACAGAAGAGGAGAGAAGCTAGAAAGAAGGCTCAAAAGGAAGTGCAGAGCTGGAAACAGGAAGAAGGCAACACGTTTTGAAAGGTATATCAAGATGGAGAAAATTACAGTTATACAACTTTGCCTTCTGTGGAGAGGCAGGTGACTGCTGGAAAACAAATCAGGAAAGCGGAAGGGTCTACGTTCCCTGGTAGTCTTCAACGTAACCAGTAGTGAAAAAAAAACCTAGTAGATCCGTGTACGAAATAATTGCATTAATGATTTTGTACAAAGAGAGGGCGTCGGTACGACAACGTCTGCAGCGATGTGACGAAAGTGTAGAATAATTATTCAAACTTAAAAGGTTGTTCGTTCTCGGGGTCACAAAGCGATATTTATATATGCTCCTAAACTAATAATGAGTCAGTCAAGCAGTCGATCAACTTTATTAACGTGCACAGAAACAACCTGGTGGTCTTGGTAGTGGCGAACGTCAAGAATGTAAAACATACGTACGCGGAGTCGATATTCGAAGCTTGCTTTTTCTCGAATCTTCGTATCGTACTCGATTAGAAAATGTCACAATTCGCGCTGCTCTAATATCCACCTAAGTTCTCTGATGTGATCCCCCGCGTTTTGAACAACGCAAGATATGCCTTCACAGCCGCTCCAGTACAATGCGGTACTTAGCCCCCTTCCGCCGTCGATACGTGCACTTCGGCCCTTGAAGCTTGTTAGCGATTACGAGCAGGCAGGCAACCACGGATCAACGTGGAGGCTTATCGGCACGATATGCACACTGCCTGCCATAGACTCCGGAACGAACGCAGAGATCAAAACCCGCCCTGCGCAGGGCGGCTTTTCCTGCCACGTGCGGAGGCCGCTTCAATGAGGGAGATAGCGCTGACGTCACGATGAGGCCACGCGATGACGTCAAGCGAATAGTTATCACCGCACGCACTTCATCCTGGGTTGCGGGAACAGCGGCCCGTGCCGTAATGAACTCAAGCCACCAATCTCTTATCGTGTCAGATGAAATGGAATATTTAGCGTCTGTCCTGCTGCTGAATTACCAGGCAGTGCCATGGCGACATACGCATGTTATTTCGGGCTATGGTTTTTCAGGCTAAGCACCACCGAGAAGATGGTTCCTTTCCTGTGAGAAAAAAAGCCATATAAGGAGATTTAGTTCAGCCGCGTACCTGAACGCAAAAACACGGGCAGACAAGAAAACGATCAAGACATACACAAGCGCTGAGATACCCACAGTAGCAAGTTGCATGCAGCAGTACAATATTGTCCCTGAGCAGGGCATTGCAGTCCGTTAACTGCAACGGATTTGTGTAGCATGTAAGTTTAAAGGTGAGGGTGACAAGTGCAATACGTTACCATGCAAACCACTGAGCGAACGAAGAGATGTGGGTGTGTAAGAAGGAAAATACGTAAGCACGATTTTGCACTTGTATTAGTAATCATCGCGCGAGAATGCGAGTGAGTTATTAAATATGCATGTAGCGCCATTCAGGCAGACTCGACGCACTTGCGTTCTTAGTAATTAGTAAAGAAAAAATCAGACATCCACTCGTTCGTAGCAATTGCTACAAAGGAAACCCATACGGGTTCCTCTAAAGAAAAGCATCAGAGTTGAAGAAAACTTCGTCCTGGTCCGGGACTCGAACCCGGGACCACCGCCATTCCGGGGCAGCCGTTTTACCATCTGAGCTAACCAGGCGGCTAGCAGATGGCAGGGCGAAGTCAAATTTGTCGACAACACGAAGCAAAGACAAGTGTTTGACTTAGTAGTCCTGCGGAAACCCGCAAGGCTTGCGGGTTTCCGCAGAACTACTACGTCAAACACTTGCTTTCTTGTGCTCAAGGCCAAGGTCAGGTGATAACTTACGACTTTCCCCGCTTTTTTGTTTAATTCGGTATCGCAAAGCCTCAGTGTTACTTATTGTTTTAATGATAAGGTTTAACACCGAAAAGTAACTCAGGCACCGTTAGGGATGCTGTAAGTATATAATGGAGAGCGCCGGTCCCCTTCGTTCTTGAACGTGCGCTCAAAACTCGGTACGCCAGAAATGCCACCTCCATCGCCAGCCATCGAACCTGTGTCCTCGTGCTTAGCAGCTGTAGACCAGTGACTGAGCAACAATATATGCTCAAGCTAATGCTATATCTGCACAGAAAGTAAGTGATATGGGCTTCCTTTGAACACGCAGCAGAACTCATTCGAAACGTATATGTGTTTCAGTAGCTACTGAAATGCGTATGCACTCTTACGCAGCACGCTGTGTTAAAGAATCTCTTCTATCGTTCTCGGTAAAGCTCTTTAGGGAAAAGGCAAAAAGGGTACATGATATTTCTTTCTCGAGAATATCCTGCCGCCTGGGCCAATATATGTGATGATACTGCACGTAATATTCACTCAGAACAAATATAGTGCACATCGCCATTACACCCTTCTCTATCATCCTCTAGCCGTCTTTCTTCTCTTTCTATCTTCTTCTTTTGGGTCGCTTCATGTTAGGTGCAAGCTGCCTTAACATTTAATTATCTTGACCCTGTTTTCTCAATAATTCTTGTATCCAGAGGTGTTCTGGGGTAATTAATGAAGCTCTCACAGAGTCACACAGCTCCCAGCGAGAGGTCGCACAGTTCAGGCGATCCGGGCACACGGCTTCAACCAAACTCGTCGTCGTGGTCTTCCTCGAAGCAGTGCCTATTGCTCGTTTTTCTCCAGTACAGTTGCTATATTGTGTTCGATCCATTTGTAGCGTATAGTTGGTACAAGACTGAAGTTGCGTACCGCAGTGGCACTCGAACCACACCTTCCTGTTGGAAACAACAGGCCGACAGGATGCGACACTCCGCTGATATATGCGTCATGTAAGATTCGAAACACCACTTCCTTTTTGTTATTGCTCTTGAACTTTTTTCTTTCTCTACTCGTATCGGCAGTAGTGCGAGCGCCACACTAGTGCATATTGCGAAACACTTTTCCAGCCCACGAACATTCCGGATCAACGGAAAAGCTGTGGCCGGTGATATCAAAACGGAACAGCCACGTCCTGACTCTTGAACGCGAAGATACGGAGTCTGATTATTCAGCTAGCCTGAACGCCGAAACTAAATACGGTGTAGTCCTGCAGGGAAGTGATGCAAACGCTTTTCGGCTTGTATCGCGTTCACGACCGGGGAGCATCGACGACCGTCGACAGCTGCGAGTTGCGATAGCGTTAGGCTTGTGCTCTATCTATGGGCAGGCAAAAGTCAAATTCACCTGCATGATTCTTCTGCATAGTGATTGAAAGCTCAAATGCTGTTGGTACAATGGCATTCGCTTTAGATGCCACAGTTTGCATAAATATCATGTGCACTTATGTCTTCTGGTCAAGTGGATGCTTGTTTTGAAGGTTACTCGTACATGTCAACCGGACTGTTCATCTCAACCGCCGCTCATTGGTTGGGGCTGCTCGTATCCTCCTCGCTCGCACAGCTCCATCCAATCAGCACATCAGCAGCGGCCGCAATGGACAGTCCACTAGGTGGACTCTTACAGAGTACCGCTCCAGTGCTCATCAGGAGACCAACAAGTGTCCAATTTGTTGCAGAAATTTCACGCTTGCTTGGCTAGGGCCTCACTGCGTTCGACATATACGGTCCAGAAATGAGGTGAATAGAGTCGGACAGCAACACAAAGGGATACCCAACTCCTTTGACCACGGCGGAGTGGTCGTCTTCACAGGGAGCGCAAGCGCAGAAGGTTGACGCAAGCGCAGGAGCCCCAGCCCTCCTCAAGTGGGGCAAGGCTCGAGCAGCGCAGGGCAATGTCGGAGGGCAATCACTAGGGGTGTCACTTCTTTACCCCTGCTGCCCAAAGATTCTTTGCAAAACAAACGCGCCCTACGAATCGGGAACGAGCATCATTGCAAAATTAGACCGTAAGGCACCCACTAGCAGCAATATAAGTTACCCTACCCATGTGATCTTTCTAATGCGCAAACAAATGTAACTTGTGCAGCTGGTTGCGTCATTTCTGTACCCTCGTGCACATGCAACGTCTGCAGCACGCACAAGGCATGTCATGTACCCCACTGCGGCTGCATCTTTAATACAGCCTACGGAATTTTAAAATAATTTTATTTATCTTTATTCCAGTTTCTTTTTTTTGCGCATCATGCATGATTGGAGACTCATGGTTCCCTTGACCTCTCGTAGAGAAGAAAAGGTACGTAGCACTTATTTTTTGGAAGGTCTCTGATCTCTCTCTCTCTCTCTTTCTCGCGATCTGTGGAGGAGAGGGAGCGTTCCGCGCATAAGGCGATTAATTCGTGTTCCACGGAAACGCCGAAGATTCCACATCAGCGTGGGAACCTGTACGTGACGCGGATTCGCAACTAGCATACCACCAGTCTAGACTCACTAAACGAAGCTAACAAAGACTATAGAAAAAAAGAAAGAGAGAAACACGCATCTCAAATTACGAAGCACGCTCGACTCGGAGACGGCGGCGGCGGGCGCCGGTGAACCCTTTTGAAGATTCCACGCTCACAATACTACCTGCAGTCCCCGCGAACCGGAAATGCGTTACGATTTGAGACCGGAAAGCCGCGGAGATGCCGCGAGTGCCGGGGCGGACCAGCATTTCTCCTCAACATTACGCTTCTCCTCCTCGCCACTTCTCCCACGAACTGAGAAAACAACGGGCCACCTTCGTGCACCGACGAAACATCCGCGCGAACCGCTGAGGACATCCGAGCCCGTAAAGTATACAGCGCCACAGCATACAGCGGAATGCGCTTACGACGCCCGCGTTGTCTCTCGATACGCAAACGAAGCCCTCTTGCCCGCGTCTGACCGCGAGGCAAAAGTGGGCGTTCTCTCACGAAAGAAAGCGGGCATGGCGATCTCGAAGGAAAAACACGCCGATGGGTTCATTGCTCGGCCGCCATGCGCCCCCTTTCTGCACGAGCGCCTTCTATATGCAAGCCGCCGGCAACGTCGGCAGAAGGAGCTGCCGAGCATCTTTGCTTGTATGCCTCCGGGAATGTGCGCACACGGGGCTTTGCTCTTCAGGCAAATGCGGCCGCGATCGACGCAGTGAGGAGCCCTTGAGCTTCCTGAATCCGACGCAGTGCCGTGGTAAAACCGTCGGGGATTTCCCCTTTGACGTATACGCAGCCCTTTCCTGGTACACACGTGCGGAAATTGTTTCGCATTCTAGGTTACGCCGGCTTGTGTAACTACGGGATTCCGATTGCTGGAGTATCCGTTCGGCTCCTCGTCCTGTCGCTCCATGCCGTAATGCGACAGCCAATGTTGCGTGACAGGTTTCCTACGGAATTACCTGTTATTACGTTCGCGTCACAAATTTTGCTTCTCTTGCCTTTTTTTTTTCGTTCCAACGTGACTGCCATTTACCATGCAGAATATCATGGTGACGTTTAGAATTATTCTCGCCACTTACTTTTGTTTTTCTTTAGTTTTGCCTGGGAAATCGCAAGGTGCCAGGTATCTAACTTAGAAACTTGCTAATTATCTTTTCATTAGTAAATTTACGGCACATGTTCCAAGTAAACGAGCAGTAAAGCAGTTTACGAGCAGTAAAGTGAATTCGTGTTAGTAGCTATCAGTAGAAATCACAAGACTACCACTTTTAATATGTCTGTTGTTAGAGTAACAAGACGGTAATTTAGATATTAGGCAATCTACTGAACACGGTTAATCTAGCTCACATGTTTAGAAGGCAGACACCTTGACGTAGTACTGACACACACACACACACACACACACACACACACACACACACACACACACATACATACATACATACATACATACATATATATATATATATATATATATATATATATATATATATATATATATATATATATATATATATATATATATATATATATTGTGCAGTTGATCCTCAACAAGTATACAGGCACCATTTAGTAAAGTTGTGCGAATATTCGAAGCTTTCCAACAGCAAATCAAATATTGTCCTATCCAATTCAGTCTTCGAATCTAATAGTGTAATGTCTAAATACAAATATTTTGCTATTAGGTTTCCAATATTTTGAATTGCCAACTGTCTGCGATCAACCATAACATTGGAGGAAAAGTGCGATAAATTTCATCCCAGTTACCATACTAGACATAAAACATGACAAGTTGTTAGTGGCGCGTGCAGGCTGAACCGCTATCATTCGAACTCACCAATGAGTGCCGACTATGCGAATAACTTGCCTATTTGCTCCTAATGATCAGCTTGCGATTTTAATAAATATCGCTTCCTAACGGGCCGTCTAACGACAGACTTTGGGTTATACTATCAGCTGAAAATGGTTTTTTATCAGTTGTGCAAACCGCTGCTTACTATTGGAGCATAATTCGAAAAGTATAGGATATTCGACTAACTTCTGGCACCATTAGGATCGGAGTCAATATCAAAATTTACTACTCAAGCACCGCTAAACCTGAGAGAAATCAACGAGTGTTTTGTTCGCCCTGTGTTGCATCCTTACCGGAGATGTAACATAAACTGCTTTGTACGCGCCGTGTAAGAAACATTGTAAAACATTGCTCACTGTATCCAAGGATGATATTACAATATATGAAAAAAAAAGAAGCGCGTAAGTTCATATTACCCAAAAGCGTAAGACGGAACAAGTTCGGCAAGCTGTAATCGCCCTCAACGAACCACGGTTGCTCTCTTCAAATGGGAGCGTATAACAGAGGAATTGCATACCTACATGTCTGGCTTTCCCACCCGCACCCAAATTCTTGCTACCACGCGTAACCGGCGAGGATTCTCCGCGGCCTCGTAGTCGCCATAGGCACTGCACTCCTCATTTCTACGTCATCGGCTCCGCTCTCTCTCCTTGTTCCGGCTATAGCGCCGGCGCTGCGGCACCTACTTTCCCTCGCGTCCGAGCGCGAGCTCGACGCGAAAAGGGGGAGGGGGGGGGGGGAGTACGCCACTTTGTTGCTCGCTCCTCAGGCCTCACGTAACGGGGTAACTCCTGAAGCACTGCCCCACGGTTTTCTTCTTTCCCTCTTTCGCTTTCGGACGCCACATTACGCGCGAACGGGAGACAGAACCTGCGAGAGAAAGAAGAGACAAGCGGGAAGGCGGGGCAGGCATCGGTGCGGCGCAATGCGAAGGGTTGGTGGGTTGTGCTTCTTTTTTGGCGCGGAATCATCGCCGCCCTTCTCGGAAATGCCAACAACCGCCGCGAGACCAGCGAGCCGACCGGACGGCCCGCGGGCGAGCAGATGGAATGCCGACGCTTCCGGCGTGCATTCTGGCTCGAATGCTGCATGCAGCAGGCGAGCGAGAGCCGCCTGCACCCCCCCCCTTCCCCCGCACACACGCACACCCCACCTCAACCACGACGGGCAGGCACATACACCCGTCATGCCCTATACCAGCCAAAGAAACGGTGGTAGTCCTGCTGCATGTATTCCGCTTGCGGAGCTCTCACGTGCGCGCTGAGGTGGAGACCTTTATTTCTATGGTAACTGTCGACGGGACAGCACGGAACAGCGCTCATTCTTTTACGCACAGGGGGCGTCAGTGGCACTACCCGCTTCTACACGACGTCACCTCTACTGAACACACTTCTTTGGATTCATCTGTTGTGCCTGATTTAGAAACGCCTCCTGGAAAACAAGTTGTGGTGCCGTATTCTAGATCGATCACCCTCGGTGATACTCTCGCGTGACTCCATACCCAGCCGTACGCCTCACTGCATGGACCGCCATCGTGTCAGGGAACTCGAGAACTATGCCATGTGATAATAACGCTGATCATACCTTTCCGCATATCCAGCTAAGCCAATCAACATACAGTGGACGCAGGCACCCCGGAAAATTATCCTAGACATTGCGTCACGACTGCGCCCTGAAACTCGTACTCCCCAAACAACAAGCAGTGACGCTTATCGTGCGAATGTTGCCGCCGCTCCGTGCTGTAAAATATATATTTTTTCTTTGTTGAAATTTAAAAAAAAATCACATTCCCGAGCATGACGTTACTGCCCTGAGTGCATTGCGTCATCAAGAGATTCGTTGCTTCTTTACTCAGTGGCGTATTCTTTTCCACAGTTTCCTTTTATAGGCCGGGTGAGGGGGCATACGTTTTGAGTTTTTTAGTTAGATTGACAAATCTACGCGTACCGGTTTCCAAGACGCCACTCCAACAAAAAATGCGGCGGCTGGTTTTACGTACCGCAGCGTGTCCCTGAGTTCTGAATTTTTTCAGTGTATTATCGCTTCTCATGCGAAGCTGCCAAATAAACTACAGCACGTGATCATTTCATCCTTTACGCACATTCTTTTTTCCGCTCGTGCTCTCTTGTCCTTGCACAGAATGTTGGTGCAGGACCACAAAAGCGACTACGAATCCATAAACTCCAAAGAAAAATAAGATAATATCCTTCAGATTGTGAATCACCGTTCGTTGTCCCATAGCAAAGACGCAGGGTGCCGTAACCGACCTGCATGATGCGGGTGACCTTCAAATGCTCACTTTGGAACATGGGGACAAGCAGGTGAAAAAAAGTGAAAGGTGAAATAGCATGGCCACTTAGAACGAGAGGCCGGGGGAGCAAGAGAAGGAGTAGACCGTACGCTGGCATCGAATGCCTACAGCACCACCCATCCGCGTCGTAGTGCAAAGAGAAATTAGTCCTGTTATGCTCCCGGCAGCAGCCGTTGATGCCCGTTCCACGCACAACTTTACGCCTACCGAACGCCGCGGTAATGGCGGTGCCCTCGCTTTTTTGCCTGGTTGCCCGCTTTCGTTCCTTCTTTTTTTTTTCTCGTCGGCTGTGTGCTCAGGAATTCCTAAACTGCAACGGACCTTGAAATGAGCGGCCGCTATTGGTGTCGCTACACGGAGGCGGTGTCCTAGCATTTGCTAAGCGGCGCGCAGGAACCGTTTCTCGAAACGCTGCGTAGATTGTGCCACGTCATTTCTTTGTACGCATTTCGCTACAGGAGGTGGAAAGAGAGAGTGTGTGGTAGAGAGAGAGAGTGTGTGTGGTAGAGAGAGAACAAGTATGCGAACGTGAGGTGAGGGCGGCATTAACGGTTGAGGCCCACCGTGTACAAAGGACTCTGTGTTGCCCGCCACCATAGCATCCTCGCGGCGTTGTCGGCCGTTGTCGGTTTACTCTCTCTCTCTTCCTGCGCAGGCGGTTGCCATGCCGACCCCCCGTTTCCTCGAAGAAATCACCGAATTCCGTTATAACGATGAGCAGCGGCTCAAAGCGGGACAGCTGCAGCAGTCCTTGCGCATGTTGGAGCGAGCGTGGCTCCGCCATTCATGCGGTTGAGTGGCTATATAAGACAAACCAAGTTGAAAAGGGCAAGAAGAGTCTTCGTTGGAATGGAGCAGACGCTGTCGTACACAGGAGCGGAAAACTCATTCAGAAAACGACACCCGCCACCCCGCTATCCCCCACCTGATAGCCAGTTTAATTCTCCAAGTCGTCGGGTGCAGACTGCGTCACAAGCACACTCCGGCAAAGCTTCTTCCTCCTCTTCCCCTCTTTGTGTTGGGTGTAGCAGATGACGCTGCATTGAAACCTACGTTTCAATAGAAATGTCTAGCCCATAGGTGCAGCGAACGAACAAGCTCGCTCGCGCCACTGATGGAAGCTGGCTTTAAGCGTCAGTATGGTGGCAGTGCAAAAACAAGCGTATACACTATGCGATGCCTCTACTTTTTGAATGGGAAATCTGGCTTTTGTGATCGCCTCGCTTCGTCCATCAGCTTGATGAACGCAACAATTTTTGTCATGAATCATCGAGTATGATGGTCAAAGTAAAGCGAGAACTTGCCGGTGGACCTGCTTCGATATGCTGCTGGGGACGAAAAATGGTTCGCCGTATACGTGAAGACAATGAGTAGTGTGAATATTGTGACGTTGCTATGCCTTCAAGATCGGTCCGCGCTACAAGCCACATTGAAACCCTTGCGAAATGACGTATATTGCACCACCAAGTTGCCACTTTTGATTACGCTGCTTTCGGAATCGGGGTATAGTAGGTGACACTCTAATAAATACAAAGAAGCTCCACCCCCACCCCCCAAAAGAAAGAAAGAAAGCAGTGTGCGTAAAGAGCTGAACCAGCTGTGGTCCGCCCATAGCTTAACGTCATTGGTCGCCTAATGTAAACAGGCTAATTAGAAAATAAAAGCTAGTTGTTTCAAGCTAAAGTATTACCTTTGGCTAAACAGGGACATAAGGATCACCTATAAAATGTACCTAGATAGTCAGGTTTCATCTTGGAACCAGTGACACAAAGACCAATCTTTACGGGAAGAACAGTTGTCTCTCGAACGCGCGAAACCGCTTGAGGTCGGGTGGATTAGCGAATCAAAGTGGCTGGCACATGTACGCAAATTTTGGTTTGTTTGCAAAGTGTACATAAAGTGTACATTAAAATGTGGAATGAATTACCGAATGATGTGGTACAAAAAAATGCTATGAGTGATTTTGAGGTTGGCCTTGACAAGTATTTCGCTCACACTGTATAGCTTATATTTGTTCCTTGCATGTAGCTGTGTGTTCTTTTTCTACAAATGTTCTATGTATTACAAATGTTCTACTACAAATGATCTTCAATATTTGTTCTATGTATTACTGACCCTCCCTGTAACGACCCTCAAGTGAGGGTTAACAGTATGACTAAATAAATAAATAAATAAATAAATAATGCAGAAGAGAATGGTGCTGGGCCTGTTGGTACATAGCTTGACAAATAAACGACGAAACCCAGCCTTCGAAGACGCGCACACAAGAAGAGAGAAAAGACCAGCGTGTGTGGTTGTCTTTTCTCTCTTGTTATATACGCGTCTTCGAAGGCTGGGTTTCGTCGTTTGTTTGTTAAGTGTGCATATAATCTCATAATTCTTAGGTTGTCGCCGACTATAGTTTACTGGGCCTGACAACCGTCCATACAAAGCAGGGGGAAGAAGTAAAGGAAGCTTAGCTTTCAAAGTAACAAGAAAAGAAAAAGAAGCCTTTCACTAACTGCACACACAGGGTTCAAGCAAGCACTTTCTTTAGAACTCCAGCCAAGCTTAGCCGCCGTAACAAAACAATACACTTGCGTGTACTGCCGTACATGCACTGTTTCCGAGAAAGCACAATCTGTAGTCGCTACAGGACAAATATAGCTGGGAGCTCTTCGTGTTCTTAGCCGCAATCAGGCAGCTGAAACGTCGAACATGGCCTCTCGTGCACTTACGCAAATACGCGTATCTAGCGCCTATGTAAAAAATATTGTTGCTAGTTAAGGACTGCGGAAACATATATAGTAAGATCTGGTACCTTAATGAAAGGTACCATAAGACACCAAGTTAAAGAAACACAGACGCTATCCACAAACACGAACCAAAGTAAATTAATTTAGTTGGCCTCCGCTAAAAACATTCGGTATGACAGTCAGAGCACGTATCTCTGTTCAGCAGCGCATGGCCACGTACCGAGCACTTTGGCTGCTTGCAAAAACGTGTCCGCCTAAATGACTCAATTTCTCGAGTAAGAGATCTTGTTGTTCATCAGAGTGTGGTGAGGTCAGGAAGTGATATTCCGTGGAAACTTTCGGGGTGTCGCACTGTAAGTGTTACGAGGGCGCCATCTGCCTCGCATGCCACGGAAAGCATTGTGTGTACATCGTGTTCACTTTGAAAAGGAGCAGAAGGGTATGGCATGCACGGTCAATTTTCATATTGACTGAAAGTCGCAAGAGGTGGATATAAATAGAGGGTGTGCACATAGATTAAACTTTCGAATAACGAATCGTATATTGCCCTATTTGATTCAGTCTCTGAATCGAATAGCCCCTGTCCTTACATACGAATCGGCAATTGTGCAATAAATTTCATCGCGGCGGCCATATTATAGACCTAAAACATGGGAAGTTACGTGGTTGAGCACGCTGCACGTAGCTGTATGGCACTCGGGGAACCAGACTTTTCAAGATCAACCGCCACCATGCACACTCACCAATGAGTCCCGAGTGTGTTGATAAGCTGGATGTTTTCTCCTAATGCTTCACTAGTGCTTTCAGTAAACAACGCTTCATAACGAGCAGTGTAATGGCATAAGCTATCTAACGTTGTGAATTAACTCGGATGTGAAGATGGATGGTGAGAAGGGTCAGTTCAGCATTTCAAAACTATTCGATATTCGATTCGATTCGCTTCTGGCACTATTTCATTCGCGTTCATCTCGGTGTTCTAAACTCAGTATTTATATGCGGGAATATACATAATTGGAACACACACCACACACACGCACACACACCACACACACGCACACACACACACGCGCACACACACACACACACACACACACACACACACACGCACACCCACACACACACACACACACACACACACACACACACACACACACACACACACACACACACACACACACACACACACACACACACACACACACACACACGCACACAATTCTTGCAGTTCGGCCATTACTAATTTTTTATTCTCTATACATGCAAGCTCCATACATGCAAGCTGTAACAGTGTGTGCGTTCTTAGCTGAAATCAGAGCATTGCATCTGATGCTCTGATCTTGTCTTCGTTTGTTGGGTTCTCATGATATGATTATTAAAAATCGGACCCCTCGGTTAACCCCCTTTCTTCTCGTTCCTCGCTGAAGTTATTCGTAGCATCCGGTCAAATGACAGAATCCCGTTCCTGTAAGTGACAGATCCAGTTCGAAGGTGTTCACAGTATCCAAATGTCCGAAAACGTGCTACAAAAAAGTACTTTTGTAGGACATATACGTACCTCTCATCTCGGCTGTTAGGATAGAATTGAAGCATGTTTTAGAATAATGAGGCAGCGGGAGCTATAGGTTAATCTATATATTTGGCCTGCTTCCTGTAGATGACTTGCAGTGCACGAAATGAAAATTAATTTATTAATTTATTTGCACGCCCCTTTAAAGACCCGATGGGCATTTAGTAAGCGGGGCGTAGTGGAATTTATATAAACCATAGGTGGCAAAATTCCATAAAAAGATTCACACGAAAATTGTGAACAAGTAAAGCATGCTACAACTGAGCAGTAGGAACAATATCGAAAATACGATTCACGTGTGTGTGTGGGGGGGGGGGGGGGCGGTGCTGATTTAATAAGTCAGTAACATATACCACAAAAAAGAAGATAATGCCAAAAGCGTGCATATAAATAAATATTTGAATCGCAAAAGCAAAGTGATGAGTTAGCATTGGTAAAAAATTGCTAAGGGAACACCGCGTGCACAACCATAGCTGCGCAGACAACCGAACAACCCAAGATCCTAAGTAGCTACACATGGCGATTTAGGAAAATGAAGTGTTAGCTGGTGATATGAGCAATAAGTGATTGCCGAAATATCAGTGCGTCAGCTTCTGCTTCTATGCTAACGGGAAGGCTATTCCATAGCCGTATGGCACGTGGAAGCACCAATGAAATAAATGCGTTAATGCGTTACGATAATAATGTTAATGTGTTAACCAATGAGTTACCGTAAATGCGCGAGAAGGCTTATGTTATTGGGTAGCTTACGTGACGTATGTGGTGACGTTTTTATGCCTAAAAGATTTTGGCTAAATTGATACACGTATTTGCGAAAAAAGCACAAGAGTCAACGCGATTGCTTAACTGTGGTAGAGAAAGAGAGAGCTTAATTTGCGTTACGCTTGAGTGGTGATTACAAATCGAGTGGCTCTATTTTTAATGGCTTCTAACATGGCAGTTACACAGCTTTGATAGGGGGACAGATCGAAGAGGAAAATTCGAGTTAAGAGCGGACCAACGTTTGGAAACCAAGGTTACGAATGAGAGAAGGCGAGTTTCGAAGGTTTCGATGTAAATCCCCCAATGACCTGGCTGCTTTGGTGCACACATTAGTAATATGGGGAGTCCAAGAGAGGTTTAGAATGAAGCTGATGCCGAGGTAATTATATGAAGAGGCCTCAGATAACCTGCTGCTTGTTATATTGTAGAAAAAGTTATAATATGAAAGCTTAGTGACTACTGGAAAACCTGAAATAGAATCTTGCTTGAAGCCGAAACTGTATTTTTTAGTATTTTGGAATTAATGTTATCGATACCTGCTGAAGTGGATAGTTTGAGGTTATTAATTAGGTGCGCGATACCATTAGTTTTCATGTCTATGGGTGTCATATACTGGCAGTCTAGATCCGTGACCTCCGGCAGACCATAAACCTTCTACCGTAAAAATGAATGAAAGGAAACTATTGAAAACTGAGGGACTCTCGTTTCCTGGAAGAGGAGCAACGTTAGCATTGTGCAAGGTGATGTGATTATCGCAACTATTCGGAGATAAAATTTGCAAGAATTTTCTGGGGTTAGATTTGAGGAGGGAGGGAAGGTCTTGAGAAAAATATTTATCTTTGGCAGCACAAAGAGCTTGGCAGTAGTTTTTTGAGCAGTTGCTATATTATTTATAAGCTGGCAGTTAGGCTCGGCCTACCAGTCCCCACGTGGGAGCGGCCCGCAGCTCTCCCTAGGGCAAAGCTTCTCAGGACCTTGTAATTAAAGTTTTTTGTCTGTCTGTCTGGCAAGTTTAGCGAACGTTCTAAGGCTGTATATGAACGCTTCTTCTTATTTCGGAGCTTAAGAAGATTTTTTGGTAAACAATGCATTGTTTTTTGTCTGCTGTTACTATTATTAGAGGCACGTTTTGGTCTACCAACGTGCATAGCTTGTCTTTGAACGTTAGCCAGTTGTCTTCAATGGGCCTGGTGTAGAACGAAGGAAAAGGCGTACGGTTAAAGAAAGAATCAAGTTCTCGGTTTATTTCGGCATAATTTCCCTTATTGCATAATTCATGGCGTCATTATCATTGCTCAGGCAGGCTTACCTCACAGCGCCGGTATATTTCAATGCGCACGTTTAAAAAAGAACTAGAACTATAAGTTTCTTAAAAACACTCATCGCTCCGAAAACTATACGCCCGTCGTCACTGGGAAGGGCAATGATTGGATATTAGACGCGTGGTAACGAGCACTGCGTAGCTACGTGCCTAATGAGCAGTCCAGGAAACCTTGATAAATATGCACAGATGGCGGTCGTCAGAGGCATGCGCACATGCGTAACTATGTCACATATCACGCACATGGTGTGATAGTCTTTGTTGTATATTCAATGTGGACATTAGGGCTGTCCTTTCTACTGTGAACAGGCTGCAAGAGCAGGCTAGGGACAGCCTCTGCGCATCAATAGCCTAAAATGTGGCCCATGATGTCGTCGCGGTCGAGCAGATAGCACAAACAATTCATTCGTATACACAAGCTCGGTGTAGGTTTTCCTGAATGCAAGTCCCTGCTAGAGTCTACACAGGAGCGTTGAGCTCATGTGCACATATCACCGTGTAAACTCTATATGACCAATACAATCGTATGTGCTGATGCCGCTGAATACATTAGCCATTGCATCCTCGCCAAGGTTTTCTAGGCTACAAAAGGCGTTCTACACACGCGCCATGGGCGCTAGTCCGCCTCCCCAGCCTGGAAGACAATCATTTCACGTGCTTACTTCTTGCGTGCTTCCTCCTCGCACGTTTGGACTCACGCCAGCATCCCTTCGGCACCGTGGGTCGTCACGGACTGATTCTCTCCACATAAGCACCAGGCCCTATCAATGTGGCGGCAGCGTTCAACGCAACGACGTTACTCGTGCAAGCATAGCTGGCGCACATTTCGCTCTTACAAGCCTCCGGCCTTCGTTGAGTCGTTTTGTTTGCCTGTCTAGGTAAACCTAATGACTAAACGGCGTAGCTTTTATCTTACTATTGAACTAGTCCTTTTTTTTCTTCCAGCCTTTCTGCCGAGGAACAAGTACAGTTTGAGAACATTACAAAAATAGAATACAGATGGGCCGCTAGCACAGAAAACGGTTCTCCACAGGTAGGAACGTAGCAGAAATGATTGATGCTATGATAAGTGCACGATTCACCGACGGTTGTAAACAACGGCGGCGCGAATTGACCTTATTCTTCGCGCTTCAGGCAATAACAGGGACATTGTTAGCGACAGAAGTGTCTGATGAAAGAAAGAAAGAAAGAAAGAAAGAAAGAAAGAAAGAAAGAAAGAAAGAAAGAAAGAAAGAAAGAAAGAAAGAAAGAAAGAAAGAAAGAAAGAGAGAAAGAAAGAAAGAAAGATGCATCATGAAACAGCCACACCTTTACTGTAACAATGACGACGACAAAAAAAAATAAAGCAAAAGATCGAAAAAAAACAGAACACGTATGACACGCTTTACGCACGCTTTTCTTTATTTACTTAGGAGCTGTATATTACTTAGTCTCGTGTCTATAAGATCAACGGCTGTTGCGTGAGCCGAATGGTAAACTGATCCGCATGAGTTCGAATGATCCACATCCGCTGCTGGTAATAAATGACGCGTAGACTTGCTTACATCTCATACACAAGTAAATTAGATAAACGTGCAACTTTAAGAATCATATTTCGTTATCAACGGCCGGCTTGAAATGAGTTTGAGCCGAGTGCGGGACGGTGTGTTTGCCGTAAATGTCACGTTTTAATTTACTCAAGCGCATCCAGACCAAATATACTGGATAAAAATATTGAAGAAAAGGTACCCAGGAACATTCTTCAAACAACTGTGAAGTGCGCACTTGATTTTTCTCTATGTCTCACGTTATTATTCTGTTCCTTTGCCTTCTCCTTGTGCTGCGATAGACAGGGAGGGGGAGGCAGCCAACTTATGAAAAGCATGCTATACTATGAACTGCACGCGATAAAACAAGCTGGGGCAAATCAGTTCTGCGGGAATCCGCAAGGTGGAGCAAGTATCATGAAAGTGAAAATGATCACCGACCTGAATGTAGATCGAAAATACCAAGGATACCCGTACGGATTTCTGCGAATGAACTCTCTGCAGTGGAGGAAAAAATAGCCCCGAGCCAGGACAATTTTTTCCTCAACTGCAGAGCGTTCTTTCTGGGAAAACTGTATGGGTTTCCTTTGTAGCTTCGTGCTACATTCGCGGGGATGACAATTTTTTTCTTTCAAAATAATATATAGTTACAGGAAGAAGAAAAAAAAAAGGGAATGTTGCCACGCAGTGGTTTAGAGCGTCGGAGAGGTCACAACCGACGAGCAACACATAGCAAGGAAATACATCTTTTGTCAGGCATGTCCGTGCAATCTTGACAAAGGCTGCGCATGCAATCAACGTTGTAACAGATGAAAGCTCTCCAGGAGAAATATGCGACGTCATCATCGTCTTCTCCCTTTTCGCCATTTATTTGCATTTGCAATGCACCTTAGTCCAGTGTTGAGCGTTGTGTTTTGTTGAGTGGTGCTTTCTTGTACATGTTTGTATCTGTGGTT